>NW_027616532.1:0-259789 GCF_964187855.1 Myxine glutinosa
AATGTCATTTACCCCCTTGTCTTTTTCAAAAATCATAAACACCTCTATTTCTCCCACCCTCATCTTTATGAACCTTTTGTCTGTAGTACCTATCCTTAATGTTGTTCATTAGACCACTCAAACACTACAAATATTTGTTTTCTCTTATAGACCTATCATCCTTCTTCTACATATCATCTGGCAGATTAATCTTTGACCCACTCAAACATTGACCCATTCACTTCCATATTAATTCTTTCCCTCCCTCATTGCCCCTAAAGACCTCTATTTCTCTCACCCTGTTCTTTACGAACCTTCTAACCTTTTGACATGTTATCCTTATTCATTAGACCACTTAAACACCTGTGATCCTTCTGACCTTATGAACCTTTTAACCTTTTACTCTTAATATCATCTGGTGAATATAACCCACTCAAACAACGACCCTACAAATATTTGTTTATGCGTGGGAAATAATTTAATTCTCTTGCCACTCTCTTCACCATCTAATATATTAACAAAAAATATGTTTGAGTTTGGTTCTTTATTAAGATATTTTAACTGAGCTAAGATAAAATGGTAAACCTCCCTCAATGTTCTTGTTTGAGCACCTCCAGTGCCACATACCATTTTAAAATTAAAGTATATATTTTCCTGACAACCATCAAAGTTTTCCGTCCACTCAAAAATATTTCCATCTTTTTTACCCAATTCACCGGTATTTAAATTAATTCTCTTATTTGTTTTGTGAATTTTTTTACCAGTTGCCTTTTCAATTATACCTATTTGATATTTTTCACATTCATTATGTTTTCCATTTATATACCAAGGTTGATTACACCTCCACTCTTTAGTCTGGTTGATACTTGGTTCTATCATTTATATAATAGTAAAAAAGGTGGCGGTAGCCCGTTAAAATCCCCAACCCCCCCCCCCCCCTTTTTAACTTATCACTTATGTATATCTTATCACTTATATATATCTTATCACTTATGTATATCTTATCACTTATATATATCTTATCACTTATATATATATCTTATCACTTATATACTTATATAACCATAAGGGAGACTATCAATTCCATTTTCTAAAATAAACCTCTTATCATCAAAAGCCCCCAATGCTTTCTTATTTATCTCTTCTGAATATAATTGATGTTTATAACTTCTTATTCCATTAATCTTTCTAAACTCTTCTTTCTTTGTTGTTAAACAGTTATAATAATCCTTAAAGTTTATTGTTTCTTTAATAACATTTTTCTTTACACCTTTTAACTTCTTATCAGTCTTTTCAACGTTATTCACAATGTATTTATAAGCATAAGCCTTTGACCTCAATCCCACAAATTCACTCATAACATTTCCTCCTAATTCATCCTTGAACTTTCCAATCACCTTTTTATTTTTAGAAGAGAACAACTCACTCTCTGGACTGTAATTACTCGTGTCATAGATATTAATGTCTCTTTTCATGTCTGAATAAACATCGTTGGTATTAATTTTCAAAATAAAACTATCTGTATCCATATAAAGTAGATTAACATCATTTTGATATTTCTTCCTCAAGTTATTATAAAAGTAATCATACATTAATGACTTTGATAAATCAAGAATTGTTGTTCCAATATAAATAGGTTTGTTCATTTCAATACTCTCTTTAATCAAATGGATCGCACAAAAGTTCTCAGTAAAGACCTCAGCTCGAGTAAAACTCGGTCTATTAATTAATTTTGATGCTTGTTCCCAAGATGTTGATAGTCTGATATTTTGTCTTTTCCTCACATTCTCCATAGTCTTACCAAAGACCGCATTATTCATCAATTTATAAAAGTCTTTCTCAAAATCTGTTTTTGACTCTGTTCTTCTTTGTGTATTAAAATCAATGTACCCCTTTAACCAATGACTTTGATTGAACTTTAGAACCCTATGGATCTTCTCTACTCTTAGACCTTTTGATAAATATTGTCGCAAATTTCTTTGGTGTAGAACATAATTTTTCTTGTTATATAATGTAGTAAGTAATTTTTCTGTTGATTCACCTATATCAAACGATCGTTGATAATCACTCAACCATTCTTTCTTTGGACTTTCTTTCTCACAAGCAAATGGGAGATCTTTGTGTAGGTTATGGAGTTCCTCTGGATATTTTAAATCAATTTCAAAATAATAACCAACTTTTTCTTCATCCAATTCTTTTTGTGTAGAGATACATACATCTTGTAAAACGTTTTTGTAGTCTTTTTCCTTTACCCATCTAAGTTTTCCATAAGGAAGAGCCTGAGACATTGCCCAGCCATACAGGTTGTTCGCGTCATAGTACATCAAGTAAGAACTCTCTTTCGTTGGATCATAATTTGGAAGATATTTGTTATTTGCTTTTGCGTATCTACTCGAGCAGACTTGTGAAATTCCACCTCTTTTTGCCTTTTCAATCATCAAAAGCATATCAACATCGGTTATCAAATCCAAATCTTGTTTTGTCATTTTCAACATCGCACTCCAGGCCAATCCAGGTGCTGTGTAGTAGTGAGCAGGATCCAATCCATATCCAGTGCGACAAACAGATCTAAAGGCTTCAAATACATCGGCCAATAAAAGCACATCAGTTTTGAGATACAAATCGTGATACTCGCCAAGATTCTTGATGTTATATTTTTCCCAAACATTTTGTGCGTGTACATAATCTTTATCAGATATATGACTATTATTTAATTTGTTATAGAAATTTTCTTTTGAAGGAAGTTGTGTTTCATTGAATCTCTCAAATGAGTCCATATAGTCATAGGGGTAAATTCCCTTTTGTGTTAGAAAATCTTTATCTAAAAAATACTCTGAAAGACATGGAAACTCTTTTAGATTTTGAACCAAGTTAACCAATGGACTTGCCATGAATTTAAATGTATCAAGAAATCTGATATGAGTAATAGGAGATGTGTGAATTGTTTTTGTGAATGAAATGTATTTCTGATCCGTGTTTGGAATTGCTGAGATACTTCCAGAAGTCTTTGAGAGTTCCTTGATAAATAGATGTGTATCATAATGAGCGTTGTTATGAAGAAAGACAGGAATGAAAGAGGGGAGTTGATAATTAATATTACAACTTTGATGAGCCGGACCTCTATATTTACCAGTGAGATGACAATGGTCTCTAACCTTTAGACCTTTACCAATTTTCTCCTCACAAATATGACAGACATTGTTTTTTATAAATTCCCTTTTTTCTTTACTTGTTAAGGACATTGGTTTATTGGTTTCTCTCATTATCTTGGTTAATCGAACACAGTCTTTTTCTAGTCGTTTCACAAACTCCTCTGGGGTATTTGAGCCTCTATACATCTCTAACTTGTTATATTTATCACCAACGGATGATTTGATATAATAACAAAAACCACAAGGAGTATGTTTTTGATATTTATTTGTGTATGATTCTTTTGGATCTTGAGAAGCAGTATCAATTTTTTCTAAAATACTTTCAAAATCAGCATATATAACAAATGGATGTTTGATCTTTTTATTTTCATCTTTGAATGTGATCTTTGAGCCTTCTTTAGGCATATTGATTACCGTTGATTTATGTTCGCCACAATAATTTGAATGTTTATCTAATCTTTCTTGTGAATTGAAGAAGTTAAGACAACGCAAACAAATATATATTTTATTTGTTCTCTTACAGACTTGTGGTTTTATTAATTTAGCAATATCTTTGATGTATGTATAATGTGAATTTTCGTCTGAATTAAAATATAGAAGATTAATATGAGTTTGTTTACAATTGTCAGAAAGCTTTAAAACCTGAATGTTGTTTGTTTCTGTTAGACCATAAACATTAACTGATAAATTATTCATCTTTTCAAATTTAGGAATATCATTTAAAGTCATCGGAAACTTTAGATCTTTCGTATTTAATGTATTCTCATATTTTTTATAATGAGATACTCTTTCATCATGAAAATGTGGAGGATGTAAGTGTGCTAAAATAGACCAGAGAAAACATTTATTGTCTTTATTTTTGATATTGATAACTGCTTTTCTATTTTTGATAACACTGGGTAAATCAATGTAAGAAGAAGCTTTTAGAGGATCTGATTTAAGAATATGAATGTCTATGTAAATAATTTTTCCTATATTGAATCCACTTCCTACGATTGAATTATCCACATCTTGCTCTTGTTTAATAAGTTCATCATAGACTCCTGATGTTTTAAAATCTTGATATGAAGATATAAAGTGTGGCTCAGTTCTCATGTATGGTGCATCTATAACTCCTTCATCCTTTGTCATTTCTAATTTTACTCCCATATAAAATTTAAGTGGTTTCTTTCCTTTAGTGTTTTTTCAATCAACGTTTGAACAGCAGGTTTAACTATTTCTACAGCATCAACTATAGACTCTGGTTCAGGAGGTTTGAAGTTAAAGACTCTTATTTTAATATGTCCTTTGAATGCTCCATCAGAGTTTTTAGTTGTGATAAAATTTGATAAATGTAGATTTGTTTTAAGATGTATTTTGAAGCCTTTCTTGAGGATATTTTTATTACATGTAGAACAGTGTTTTGTTTCAGGTGGAAGAGGGGAAAGTTTGTTTAAAATGTTGTATGTATGTTTTGCGGTGAGAATATGTTGTTTATAATATTTTACTTCCTTCTCGCAAGTATCACAATAAACCATATTTATAGCGTGAGAAAACGTGGTGTTTTATATATATCACTGTGCTTAAAATAAAACACTTTTGAGCTTTACAGCTCCGTTTTATATATATCACTGTGCTTAAACTAAAACACTTTTTCACTCAGAATCATCTAAGTCATAACTATCACATGAATACTCAGAATCATACTCAGAGTCATCAATAAAGCTACTCTCATAACTATCATTTGAGCACAAACTATTAGTATCATAACTATCATCTGTGTTCAATGAAATACTATCATCACCATCAGCCAAGTTCAATGAAATACTATCATCACTATCGTCCGAGTTCAATGAAATAGTAAAATCTTCACTGCTGTATTGACTCATATTTAATTAGCAAGAAAAATATTCCCATCAATATCTATATACTTTCTTTCATTAACAGATTCAATCTCTACAATTTTTATATCAAAAGTTATCTTTAAATAATCTCTAACTATCATAGAACGAAATGACATTTCACCAGAAATATTAACATCATTCATTTTACTTAGATCTACACCCTTTGGATTATTAAAGAAAATACAAATGTCTCCTCTAGAATTATTAATGGTCTTATCATTCTTTTTCAAAGTATCGTGGTCAATCACTTTTTCAAGCTTTGAATAAATTGCCAGGAGTAGAGGAGAAACTTTTGTTAGATTTACTTTAATGGATGTCTTTCCAGGTATAGTTAGAGCTCTTCCTTTAAATGAAATAGAGGGGCTCATGTTATTTTCCATAACTGGTTTTACCCAAAAATTTCCATATTTATCTTTGTTCAATTTAACATCTTTGACATATTTTTCTATATCTTCCACCGAAGTAGAGATTGATTGAAATTTGTCTTTTGTGCTTTGAAACATTGTATTTATTAATGAATAAACTTGCGTTTAGTTTAAGTAAAAATTTACCACATAAATATGATAAGTTCTGAAGGATATTTAGAATTTCCAGACTCTCCATATGATAAATTAGAGAATTGTCCGGCTTGTGATAGAGTGGGGCTTAATGATGAGGATTCATATAAACAATGTTTATTCTGTGATTATATTCTAATTAATGATAATAAGAAATATAAAAAAACATATAACTCTTTTAAATTAGAACCAAAAATGAATTACTTTACAAGATTAATAAGAGAGATGAATGTTAAGCATTATGGTGATAATACACCATTTCTTACAAGGAAAGAGACTCTTTGTATTGAGGAAATGTATAAGGGTTTAATGATATTTATTATTCAAAATAATTTTAATGGAAATGTTAATACAAGATACTACATAAATAAAATAATGAATTATTTTGAAATTAAACCAGAACTCAGGATAAAATATAGAGTTTCTAAAATAGCTCAAAAAAAGTTGGATGACTTGTTTTCCAAATATATAAATGAATGATTTTTTACCCGTTTGGGAAAATAAGATAAAATTTAATAACCATAAAAACATTCCAAATTCATTGAGATGTCTAATAGTTGGTTCAAGCGGATGTGGGAAAACCTGTTTACTTTTAAAGATGCTCCTTGGTCCTAATTTTTTAGATTATGATAATTTAATAATTTTTACAAAGTCAAGTTTTCAACCCGAGTATCAACTACTCTCACAGGGTTTTAATGCAGGTCTTAAAAAGGAAGACATTATCGGTTTATTTAAACTTCAAAACAAACTGAATGATTATAATATTGAAGATATAATACAATTATTTTGTGATACACAGAAATCAAAATCGAAACCCATAACTTGTATTCTCAGTGATAATACGGATGATATACCTTCACCTCAAGATTTAGATAAATCAAAAAAGAACCTCGTCATCTTTGATGATTGTGTTAATGAGAGAAACCAAACAGTAATGGATAGCTACTATACAAGAGGGAGACATTCTTCTTGTAATTGTATATATCTTAGTCAATCATATTTTCAACTCCCTCGACGCTCAATAAGAAACAATGCCAATACTTTTATTTTATTTAAGTTAAATTCAATAGATGTAAATAATTTTTGGAGAGATAATTGCTCTACGTTATGTAGTAAAAAAGAATTTGAAAATTATATGAAACACACGATTGGAAAATATAAATATATTGTTGTGAAACAAGATGAGATACTAAATGATATTTTTCAATAAATAAATACAGAAAATGAATACCGAAGAAAGAGAAAGAAAGTTTAAGGAACATCAACAATTAGTTTCAAAAGTTGTTAAACAACAGGAAGAGATAAAGAAGAAACGGAGACAGAAACTAACTGGTGAAGAAGCCTTTGAAAGAAAACAAGAGAAATTCTTTAAACCACTTTTGAAAACTCAACACTCACCTACAGTTCCCACGGTAGAATTTACTCCGAAAAAACTTCAAATGCTCAAAGATTTTAGTCAGATAACAAAACAAGAACTTGGTGAATTAGAATATGATGACGAGGGATTATTTCGGAAACTTGAGGAGGTAAATCAACCCCCTAATTATGTTGTGGAAGCTCTTCAAAACAATGAATATTCGGCGGGTTCAAAAACCAGAGCAGGTCTCATTCCAACAGAAGAACCAGCAGTGTTTCATCTTGTGGAAGAAAAGGTATTGATATTTAATGATGAATTGATGTTCTTGAGTTCTACTCAACCAAATGTTAAATTAACTCCAAGATTAATGTTTCTTCTAACAAACCCCGGATTCAGCGGTTCAAAATATTTTGAGGAACCACTTGATATGGAAAGAGAGGAAGATAGGGTATATATTGAGTTGCTAAATGCACTTGATTATGGAGTTTCTGTTGCTGGTAAAAGTAAGAAGAATGAGAAGGAGAAACATATTATTGATGCTTTAAGTAAGCTTGGTTCGGGTGTTAGTTTTCTTCCAAATGACCCATCACAATTAGTTAATAGGCTATTATTGTTGTTAGGTAGTAAGAAGGCTGGAAACAACAATTGTTTTAATGAATCCTCAGCCATTTTAGATCAGTTGATGAACATGAAAATAATTAATAAATGTCAATACAAAGATATTTTATTAGATATTAAATAAGATGAGAAGCACAATTCTTAGTTTTAATTTCACAACGAGCGATTACACAGCTTCATTCCCTTACCCACTACAACTTGACCCCCTTACCTCATATGAGGCATCTTTGTTGTCAATGGAAACTTACAATACGCTTTTTAATATCACAGAGAAAAACAACAAGTTTAGTTATAATCCAGGAAGTGGATATAAAACTATAACCGTTTCACCTGGAGCTTACGAGATTTCTCAAATATCTTCAGAAGTCTCTCGCCTTATGAAAGAAAAAGGTGATGAACCAAAAAATATTGTAATAGATATTCAAAAACACACTTCAAAATCAACTATTAAACTTAAAAATAATTATAAAGTTGATTTCACGATTGAAAATTCGTTTAGAGAGCTATTGGGTTTCTCTTCAAAAAAGATTGAAAATAACGGGACATTTTACAGTGATAATGTTATCCAAATATCCTCCGGTATAAATTCAGTATTAATTCATTGTGATTTGATTGATGGTGCTTATAACGATGGAATAAGAACAAATACAATATTTTCATTCAGTGCATACTCAACCCCGATTGGTTATAAATTTAATATGGAACCAAAAAATCTTGTCTATTTACCTGTGTCAGGAAAAACCATATACAGAGTAAGTTTTAGGATAACCGACCAAGATAATCGTATGATATCCTTTAATGATGAAATTATATCCATCAGAATTCACCTACGTGAAGTTTTTCAATAAATAAATAATGGTTATTGTGAGAAAACACGAGTTGGGAAAATATAAAATAATTACAGGGGAGGGCATGTTCCTTTCACCAGACTATACAAGGTATGTGGGTAGAGGATACTATAAACCTAAGAGACAACGAGGTGTAGGTCATCAATTTCGAAATAAAGGAGATGGGGTAATTGATACTCTAATGGGTATTGGTTCAACCATCCTTAAACATAAAGACCTAATTGATTCAACTGCTTCTGCCGTGGGCTCCGTTGCGGGTGCTATAAAGAGTATAAAAGATGCTCAAAAGGAGTCTCATAAATTACAAGCAATCAAAGAAATAAAAAAAGGTAAAACTCAACTATCTTCACAAGAACGACAAAAAATCATTAAAATACTTGGGTCAGGGTTTCAACAATTTTAATGCTATATAAATACAAGTATGGAAGCGATTGATAGTATCTATGATTTGGATGATACGATTATCATTTCAAACTCCACTAAAAAGGAAGACTATTTTAAGGTAAATGCTATTACAGGAACAGACTGGAATTCAAACGGAACAAAAAGTTTTGAAATAAATAATCAACAAACTTACTTGAATATAGCTGATAGTTTCTTGCTGTGTAAATTTAAATTCACTAAGGCTGCGAATAATACTAATGCTACACTCGTAAATGATTTCTTCTGGAAAATGTTTGACAGTGTCCGCCTGTATATTGGAACACAAGAGGTTGAAGCGGTTGATTATGTCTCTGCTACATCTGAAATGATGAAATTTACACTATATTCGTTTAGTGATAGAATGGGTAAGGGAGCTGTTGAAGGTTTTATTCCTGATATGTCAACGGGTACAAACGCAGACCCTGGTTATAGTCAAAGGAAGTCAATGTATAATGATGACGCAAAAGCTGAGAATAGTTTTACCGTAGCAGTACCTCTGAAAGGTATATTTGGATTTTGTGATTATGATAAAGTTTTGTATGGGCTTAAAATTAGATTTCAACTACAAAGGAATGATAATGTAAATAGATTGCTTTTTGGGGATGAAAATGCTTTTGGAGAAAATAATAAATTTGTTATTAATGATTTGTGTTGGTATATCAGTGAATATACTCCTAATCTTAAAACGGAAGAGATGTTAAATAGAAGACTTAACTCAAAGAAACCGCTAAATGTATCATACCTTAAAAGAAGATGTCAACACGTTAAACTGGAACACACTACCTACACTTGGAATTTAGGTGTTCTTCAAGGAAAGCCACGATACCTCTGGCTCATTTTTAAAAAAACAGATGGAGAGGACGGTACTAATAAGAATAATGCCCTGAGTGATAATGCAAAGGTAAAACAACTTCGGGTTTCTCTTGATGGCACATTTTATCCGCGAGATAGATTGGAAATTGATTGGGAAAAAAATGATTATGCGGAAGCCTACAAGTCCTACCAAAAGGTGTGTGAAAGTAATGGTAATAATGATCCTATTTTGGATATGGTTGCGTTTCAAAAACTTTATACAATCTACGCAATTGACCTGAGTTCTCAAAAGGAAACTATAAAGTCTAATCGAGTGGATACTTCTCTATACATTGAAAGAGGGGAGAGTGAAGAGGTTAATGCATATTGTTTGCTTTTGGAGGAAACAGAATTACAGATTAATACAGATAATGGTGTTATGATTAATATCACATAGGTTTTTTCTCATAAATAAATGGTTGGGGTATATGTTAATCAAATCAATCTTAATAAATTAACATCTTGTATTCAAAATCAAAAGCCTTGTATTATTAATGTTAATACAATTCAAAGAAAAGGAGCTGTAAGAATTGATGTTTTACTCACACACACACAAGTAAAAACACTAAATGATGTTGGATCACTTAAAATTAAAATGACGAAACCTATGTTAAAGAAATATTCAATAGACGAGTCAAGAGGAGGATTTCTCCCGTTTCTAATTCCTTTATTTGCTGGTTTAAGTGCGGCGGGAGCATTGACTGGTGGTATTTCAGCAGCGGTAAAAACTGCTAACGAAAGGAAGGCACAACTAAAAGCTCAAAAAGAATTGGAAAGACATAACAAGGAGTTGGAGAAACAAATTAGTGGAAGTGGTGTAATTGTAGATTTTGCTCAAAAACTTGAAAGTCTACCTGATAAAGCTAGATTGTTGGTTGGAGATATGCTTTCCTCTATCGCTCAAGCGGGTGTTAAACTAACTAAACGGGGTAATGGATTGTATCTTTCTCATAAATAAATGGATAAATGGTTTAAACAATTTGGAAAGAATACAACGTCAAATATAGAACTAGCTAAGTATTGTAAAACACTAAAAATTGATAATGTGGTTATTTGTATGAGAGATGAATTAATACATATAAATAAGAATACAAAGAATATTATTATGAATTTAGACACACAGAATGGTTCTCATTGGGTTTGTATTCATAATAGTCAGGATAAATATTATTTTGATAGTTATGGTATGCCACCACCTGTTGAAGTAATACAATTCTTACAGAATGGTGTTTATCAAACATTCCAAGTTCAAGAAATTAATTCTAAATGTTGTGGCCAATTATGTTTATATGTATTATTTCAACTCAACAATAATGAAAATTTTTATGATATCATTTTTTATCTAATATAAATGACCTATGTTGGAAAAGATGGTTCTATCTTTGGAAAATCCTCTCAGGATATTGATTTATCAAATTATTATACAAAGGCACAGGCTGAACGACAAAAATATAGTGTAAGTAAAAATATTAATATGAAGAATACTTATAAATTAATCAATTATCCAAACCCTACAGATGCGAATGACTTGATTAGATTCAGTGATTTATCACAATATATATCTTTAAAGAAAACAGCACGTTTTGTGAAACAAGTAAAATTTACAACCACAACACCTGGTTATACTGACCATACACCTTTCCTCATTGAATTTAACTACCTGCTTACAATTAAATTTTATAAAGAAGGACATTTAGTTAATATGCGAATTAATAAATGGGGGTATGATATGCCTGATTTAGGGTATAATTGGTCTTTTTCAATAAACATAGAAGACCTACATGATTTAAATCAGTCTCGTAAAGAAGAATATTATCCACTTGGTGAAGATAAGGATTTATGTGGAAGTACAATTAGTAAACAACAAATACGTGATTTTAAGAAAATAAAAATATATGATAGTATAGCGATGGTTCGCATGACAAAGAAGGAAGGTAATGAGATAAGGATAGAAAGCCGAGGAATACAAACCGATTTGGTAGTGGGAAGATGGGGTGGTATTACCTGTCATAATATTAATCTCACATATATTTCTGATACATAAATGGCAGGAAGAAGACTACAAGAGAATTATAATTTTTGTATTCAAGGATACCTACAAGAAAAGGGTGCTCGGTATTACATACCTTATGATTTGGAGCATATACATGGGAATTTTGTCATAAAAAACTGGCCTTATACTGATATTGTTAAACCCACAAATAGAGACTTGTTTAAAATATTAAATAAAAATGAACTTCTCAAAGTTATGAAATATAAAACTCTTTTAGAAATCGTCAACAAATCTTATTGGTATCCTATTATGAGAAAAATAATTATAGATACAAGAATATCTCAAAATCCAGATGAGTATATGTATAATATTCTTTGGGGTTCAAACTCAAGGGTAGCAAGGGATGAGGAAGGAGTTGAAGAAGAGAAGGAGGAAAGAGAGAAAAAGGAGAAGGAGGAAAGGGAGAGGGAGGAGAAGGAGGAGAGGGAGAAAAAGGAGGAGGAGAGGGAGGAAAGGGAGAAAAGAGAGAAAAAGGAGAAGGAGGAAAGGGAGAAAAAGGAGGAGGAGAGGGAGGAAAGGGAGAAAAGAGAGAAGGAGGAAAGGGAGAAAAGAGAGAAGGAGGAGAGGGAGCAAAGAGAGAGGGAGGAAAAATATAAAAAGATGGAAATCAGTGAGATTAATAAAAGATTGAAGGTATTACAGCAAATAAATCAAACTCAACGCACTGAGGAGGAAAATAAAGAAATGAGAAGTCTAATGAAAATATTATTTTCAAGAATAACGACGTCAATGTCTTCAGTTTCAGGGAGGAGATTTAAATGAGAAAGTGGGGATAAAGAAGAAGAAGAAGGAAAAGATTATGTGGTTGATGATGTCGGTGCAATTGACTTTAGTTAGTTTTATTTGTAAATAAATGGAGGAGAGAGTGAAGGCATTCCTTAGGATTCTTTATGTTTTAAAAATCAAGATTGAAATGTATATGTTGAAAACCAAAAAGGTTTTGATACTCTGTCGGAATTTTTCTGATAAATAAATATGAGTTATTGTCTCAAATGTAAAAAGAAAACTAAATCTAAAAATATCTCTTATGTTAAAGCTAAAAATAATAGAGTTTATCAAAAAGGAATATGTCAAGTATGTGGCTCTAAAAAGTGCCAATTCATCTCTCCTAAAAGAGGAGGAGACATACAAAAGTTTCTGTCAGGAAGTAAATTTACAACAACTGGAATTCCAGGGGAATTACACCTTCCAGGGTATTCTTTCTGTGGTCCAGGAACAAACTTGGATAAAAGATTAGATGAGGCTGACAATCCTAAACCTTGGTCTAAACCTACAAATAGGGTTGACGAAGTGTGTATGAAGCATGATATTGCTTATGGGAAAACCACTACGTTGACTGAAAAACATAAAGCCGACAGCGAAATGTTGTATAATTTGTCTTTGATACAAAATCCAACGTTGAGAGAGAAAGTTGATAGGTTTATTGTGAGAAATTTGATAAATGCTAAATTGAAACTTGGTCTTGGTTATTCCTCAAAAAACTATTAGGCTCTAATGATGCCATTAAGACTGAGGAGCTTTTGGCTGAAGAATTACACAAACCTATAATCACAAAGTTTAAAAGAAGGAAGGTTTATTCTAAATACACTGACCACATATGGTCCGCTGATTTAATTGAATTGAATAATGACAGGGGATACAGGTATGCTTTAACCGTTATTGATTTGAGGAGTAGATTTGCCTGGGTTGTCCCTTTAAAAAATAAAAGGGGTGATACTTTAATGTTAGCCTTTAAGCTAATATTTGATCGGGATAAAAGGAAACCAAAGAAGTTATGGACTGATGAGGGAACAGAGTTCTATAACAAAATATTCATGAAATTTCTTAAGGGGAAGGGTATTAAATTATACAGCACCTTTAATGAAGGAAAGGCAGTTGTTATTGAGCGTTTTAATCGTACTTTGAAAGAGAAATTATATAAAAAATTCACACAACTCGGTTCTCAAAAATGGGTGTATTTAATTCAGGATATTGTAGATAATTACAATAATACAGTTCATTCATCAACACAATCAAAACCATCAGAAACATTTACAAAATTAGAATATGAAAAGGAGATTAATTTGAGAAAGCCCAAGTTTAAAGTTGGTGATATTGTAAGAATATACAAATGGAAAAGTCATTTTGAGAAAGGTTATACACAAAAATGGACTCGTGAATTATTTAAAATCATTGATGTAATGGATACAGTCCCTTGGACCTACAAATTATATGATTTAAATGGAGAAGAAATCTTGGGTTCATTTTACTCACAAGAATTACAAAAAACACAAGTAAGCAGATAATACCCTTGAAAATAATAAATAAATAAATAAAATGTAATGGGGATACGTTTTTATATCTGTGAACCCCAAACACAGAATCCCACAACTTTTTAGTTGGGGCTTAACTTTTGTGTGTGTATAATGGGGATACGTTTTTAAATCTGTGAACCCCAAACACAGAATCCCACAACTTTTTAGTTGGGGCTTAACTTTTGTGTGTGTATAATGGGGATACGTTTTTAAATCTGTGAACCCCAAACACAGAATCCCACAACTTTTTAGTTGGGGCTTAACTTTTGTGTGTGTGTGTATGTGCGAGTGAGTCATAATAATATACAAACCCTAACCCAACCCAAGCCCTAACCCAACCCCATCCCTAACCCAAACCCATCCCTAACCCAACCCATCCCTAACCCAACCCCATCCCTAACCCAACCCCATCCCTAACCCAACCCCATCCCTAACCCAACCCCATCCCTAACCCAACCCCATCCCTAACCCAACCCCAACCCTAACCCAACCCCATCCCTAACCCAACCCCATCCCTAACCCAACCCATCCCTAACCCTCACATTCAAAATCCCAACCCTAACCCAATCCCATCCCTAACCCAACCCCAACCCTAACCCTCACATTCAAAATCCCAACCCTAACCCAACCCATCCCTAACCCAACCCCATCCCTAACCCAACCCCATCCCTAACCCAACCCCAACCCTAACCCTCACATTCAAAATCCCAACCCTAACCCAACCCCATCCCTAACCCTCACATTCAAAATCCCACCCAAACCCTAACATAATCTTTCTTTTCTTCTTTTTTAAATACGTATTTCTTTTTTTTTTTTTCCTCTTCCTCCAATTCTGTCTTTCAAGGCTTTTAAGTTTGAAGAAGTAGAAATGGGAAGAAAGAATTTTCCAGCATTTTCTTCCTCGAACTTTCTTGATATTGCTTAAATCAAGCGTCATTAAATAAAGAACATTGTTCATTGCTTTAGAATCCAAAGAGTCTCCAAGAGGAACCCCACAGGTAGAGTCTCCAAAATAAAACCAACTTTCCAAGTTCCCAAGGTATAACCACATTCCTGTTGAGCCTCCAAGATAGGTATCACATTCCGAGTCATCAAAACAAAACCCCCATTCCGAGTCTCCAAAAATATAACCATCTTTCCAAGTCCCCAAGGTAAAACCACAATTTTCAGAAATATTGGGGGTTTCCGTGATAAGTCTCACATAGTATAACTGCGGACCATCAGGGAAAACACCCCTTTCCCAATTTTTTAGGGTTTCTATGATGTGTCTCACATAGTATAACTGCGGACCATCAGGGAGAATTCCCATTTCACAATTTTTTAGGGTTTCTATGATGTGTCTCACATAGTATAACTGCGGACCATCAGGGAGAACTCTCCTTGCCCAATTTTTTAGGGTTTCTATGATGTGTCTCACATAGTATAACTGCGGACCATCAGGGAGAACTCTCCTTGCCCAATTTTTTAGGGTTTCTATGATGTGTCTCACATAGTATAACTGCGGACCATCAGGGAGAATTCCCATTTCACAATTTTTTAGGGTTTCTATGATGTGTCTCACATAGTATAACTGCGGACCATCAGGGAGAACTCCCCTTTCCCAATTTTCAGAAATTTGTGGGTCTCCAATGTATGACTTGTATTCTGGCTCATCAAGGTAGAACTTGTTCAGTGGGTTTTGTTTTGATAACTCACAACAAGTATCATCATGGTAAAACTCTTTTTCAGGATTTTGTGGATCTCCAAGGTATAACTCTTTGGCTGGGTCATCAAGGTAGAACTCGTTCTGGGGGTCTTGGTTGTTCAAAATGTCTTCAAACAAAAAAATAACTTCATCCCAAGTTGTGTTAAAAGCAGAATTTTCATTTCGTATCTCAGATACAATTTCCTGTGAAAGAAAATAACAATGTATTAATTTAATACAATATTTTTATTTGTATAAATCAAGCTCTATGAATATTAAAATAAACTTTGTTAACTCTTACATGAGTCTCATCTAAAAAAAAAAAAAAAAAAAAAAATTAAATAAATAACTAAATAAATAAACAAACTTACCTCCATTGATAAGAGGTTCGAGTCCAGTTCATCAATCTGAAGGTTGAGTTCTACACAGGTAGTAGGACTCCAAGGAATAGCAAAGTTATCCCATTCCATTTCGGCATAGGAGTCCATTCTCAAGTGAAGCAGAAAGCGTGTTTGAAAAAGCCTGTGTGGTCGGTGCCTTTTATAAGAAGGGCTGGGTGTGTGTCATTTCCTGTGGAAATTCCCTGGGCGTGTCTTAACTGGAAATGATGTGATGGAAATTCCCTGAAAATGATGTAATGTTTTACCTGGAAATGATACAATGCTGAAGAGTTTATAAAGTGGGTGGGACTTAGCAAAAGTGGGCGGAGCTTAGCAAAAGGGGGCGGGACATAGCAAAAAGTGGGCGTGGCTTAACAAAAAGTGGGCGGGGCTTAGTAAAAGGTGGGCGTGGCTTACCAAAAAGTGGGCGGGGTTTTTCCAAAAAGTGGACGGAGCTTAACAAAAGGTGGGCAGAGCCTACCAAAAAGTGTGTGGCACTGGAGGCGCTCAAATAAGAACATTGAGGGAGGTTTACCATTTTATCTTAGCTCAGTTAAAATATCTTAATAAAGAACCAAACTCAAACATATTTTTTGTTAATGTATTAGACGGTGAGGAGAGTTGTAGGAGAATTAAATTATTTCCCACACATAAACAAATATTTGTAGGGTCATTGTTTGAGTGGGTTATATTCACCAGATGATATTAAGAGTAAAAGGTTAAAAGGTTCATAAGGTCAGAAGGATCACAGGTGTTTAAGTGGTCTAATGAATAAGGATAACATGTCAAAAGGTTAGAAGGTTCGTAAAGAACAGGGTGAGAGAAATAGAGGTCTTTAGGGGCAATGAGGGAGGGAAAGAATTAATATGGAAGTGAATGGGTCAATGTTTGAGTGGGTCAAAGATTAATCTGCCAGATGATATGTAGAAGAAGGATGATAGGTCTATAAGAGAAAACAAATATTTGTAGTGTTTGAGTGGTCTAATGAACAACATTAAGGATAGGTACTACAGACAAAAGGTTCATAAAGATGAGGGTGGGAGAAATAGAGGTGTTTATGATTTTTGAAAAAGACAAGGGGGTAAATGACATTAGATAGGGATTTCCCATGTTAAACGGAGGTGTCCCAGAAGCAACATTATTACACTACTTGTGAGAGTGTTGAAAAACCACTTTTCGCACTTGTGTTAGTGTTGAAAAACCACTTTTCACACTTGTGTTAGTGTTGAAAAAACACTTTTCGCACTTGTGTTGGCGCAGGAAACCACGTTTGCACTTGTATTAGTGTGGAAAAAACACTTTTTGCACTTGTGATAGTGTTGAAAAACCACTTTTCGCACTTGTGTTAGTGTTGAAAAACCACTTTTCGCACTTGTGTTAGTGTTGAAAAACCACTTTTCGCACTTGTGTTAGTGTTGAAAAACCACTTTTCGCACTTGTGTTGGTGCAGGAAACCACGTTTGCACTTGTATTAGTGTGGAAAAACCACTTTTTGCACTTGTGATAGTGTTGAAAAACCACTTTTCGCACTTGTGTTAGTGTTGAAAAACCACTTTTCACACTTCTGTTGGTGCAGGAAACCACTTTTGCACTTGTATTAGTGTGGAAAAAACATTTTTGCACTTGTGATAGTGTTGAAAAACCACATTTCGAACTTGTGTTAGTGTTGAAAAACCACTTTTCGCACTTGTGTTGGTGCAGGAAACCACTTTTGCACTTGTATTCGTGTGGAAAAAACCACTTTTCGCACTTGTGTTAGTGTTGAAAAACCACTTTTCGCACTTGTGTTAGTGTTGAAAAACCACTTTTCGCACTTGTGTTAGTGTTGAAAAACCACTTTTCGCACTTGTGTTGGTGCAGGAAACCACTTTTGCACTTGTATTAGTGTGGAAAAAACACTTTTCGCACTTGTGTTAGTGTTGAAAAACCACTTTTTGCACATGTGTTAGTGTTGAAAAACCACTTTTCGCACTTGTGTTGGTGCAGGAAACCACTTTTGCACTTGTATTAGTGTGGAAAAAACACTTTTTGCACTTGTGATAGTGTTGAAAAACCACTTTTCGCACTTGTGTTAGTTTTGAAAAACCACTTTTCGCACTTGTGTTAGTGTTGAAAAACCACTTTTCGCACTTGTGTTGGTGCAGGAAACCACTTTTGCACTTGTATTAGTGTGGAAAAACCACTTTTCGCACTTGTGTTAGTGTTGAAAAACCACTTTTCACACTTGTGTTAGTGTTGAAAAACCACTTTTCGCACTTGTGTTGGTGCAGGAAACCACTTTTGCACTTGTATTAGTGTGGAAAAACCACTTTTCGCACTTGTGTTAGTGTTGAAAAACCACTTTTTCCTCTTGTGTTAGTGTTGAAAAACCACTTTTCGCACTTGTGTTGGTGCAGGAAACCACTTTTGCACATGTATTAGTGTGGAAAAAACACTTTTTGCACTTGTGATAGTGTTGAAAAACCACTTTTCGCACTTGTGTTAGTGTTGAAAAACCACTTTTCACACTTGTGTTAGTGTTGAAAAACCACTTTTCGCACTTGTGTTGGTGCAGGAAACCACTTTTGCACTTGTATTAGTGTGGAAAAACCACTTTTCGCACTTGTGTTAGTGTTGAAAAACCACTTTTTGCACTTGTGTTGGTGCAGGAAACCACTTTTGCACTTGTGTTGGTGCAGGAAACCACTTTTGCACTTGTATTCGTTTGGAAAAACCACTTTTCGCACTTGTGTTAGTGTTGAAAAACCACTTTTCGCACTTGTGTTAGTGTTGAAAAACCACTTTTCGCACTTGTGTTAGTGTTGAAAAACCACTTTTCGCACCTGTGTTGGTGCAGGAAACCACTTTTGCACTTGTATTAGTGTGGAAAAAACACTTTTCGCACCTGTGTTAGTGTTGAAAAACCACTTTTCGCACTTGTGTTAGTGTTGAAAAACCACTTTTCGCACTTGTGTTGGTGCAGGAAACCACTTTTGCACTTGTATTAGTGTGGAAAAAACACTTTTCGCACTTGTGTTCGTGTTGAAAAACCACTTTTCGCACTTGTGTTAGTGTTGAAAAACCACTTTTCGCACTTGTGTTGGTGCAGGAAACCACTTTTGCACTTGTATTAGTGTGGAAAAACCACTTTTCGCACTTGTGTTAGTGTTGAAAAACCACTTTTTGCACTTGAGTTAGTGTTGAAAAACCACTTTTCGCACTTGTGTTGGTGCAGGAAACCACTTTTGCACTTGTATTAGTGTGGAAAAAACACTTTTTGCACTTGTGTTAGTGTTGAAAAACCACTTTTCGCACTTGTGTTGGTGCAGGACACCACTTTTGCACTTGTATTAGTGTGGAAAAAGCACTTTTCGCACTTGTGTTAGTGTTGAAAAACCACTTTTCGCACTTGTGTTAGTGTTGAAAAACCACTTTTCGCACTTGTGTTGGTGCAGGAAACCACTTTTGCACTTGTATTAGTGTGGAAAAAACACTTTTTGCACTTGTGATAGTGTTGAAAAACCACTTTTCGCACTTGTGTTAGTGTTGAAAAACCACTTTTCACACTTGTGTTAGTGTTGAAAAAACACTTTTCGCACTTGTGTTGGTGCAGGAAACCACTTTTGCACTTGTATTAGTGTGGAAAAACCACTTTTCGCACTTGTGTTAGTGTTGAAAAACCACTTTTCGCACTTGTGTTGGTGCAGGAAACCACTTTTGCACTTGTATTCGTGTGGAAAAAACACTTTTTTCACTTGAGATAGCGTTGAAAAACCACTTTTCGCACTTGTGTTAGTGTTGAAAAACCACTTTTCGTACTCGTGTTGGTGCAGGAAACCACTTTTGCACTTGTATTAGTGTGGAAAAACCACTTTTCACACTTGTGTTAGTGTTGAAAAACCACTTTTCGCACTTGTGTTAGTGTTGAAAAACCACTTTTCGCACTTGTGTTGGTGCAGGAAACCACTTTTGCACTTGTATTAGTGTGGAAAAAACACTTTTTGCACTTGTGATAGTGTTGAAAAACCACTTTTCGCACTTGTGTTAGTGTTGAAAAACCACTTTTCGCACTTGTGTTAGTGTTGAAAAACCACTTTTCGCACTTGTGTTGGTGCAGGAAACCACTTTTGCATTTGTATTAGTGTGGAAAAACCACTTTTCGCACTTGTGTTAGTGTTGAAAAACCACTTTTCGCACTTGTGTTAGTGTTGAAAAACCACTTTTCGCACTTGTGTTGGTGCAGGAAACTACTTTTGCACTTGTATTAGTGTGGAAAAAACACTTTTTGCACTTGTGAGAGTGTTGAAAAACCACTTTTCGCACTTGTGTTAGTGTTGAAAAACCACTTTTCACACTTGTGTTAGTGTTGAAAAAACACTTTTCGCACTTGTGTTGGCGCAGGAAACCACGTTTGCACTTGTATTAGTGTGGAAAAAACACTTTTTGCACTTATGATAGTGTTGAAAAACCACTTTTCGCACTTGTGTTAGTGTTGAAAAACCACTTTTCGCACTTGTGTTAGTGTTGAAAAACCACTTTTCGCACTTGTGTTAGTGTTGAAAAACCACTTTTCGCACTTGTGTTGGTGCAGGAAACCACGTTTGCACTTGTATTAGTGTGGAAAAACCACTTTTTGCACTTGTGATAGTGTTGAAAAACCACTTTTCGCACTTGTGTTAGTGTTGAAAAACCACTTTTCACACTTCTGTTGGTGCAGGAAACCACTTTTGCACTTGTATTAGTGTGGAAAAAACATTTTTGCACTTGTGATAGTGTTGAAAAACCACATTTCGAACTTGTGTTAGTGTTGAAAAACCACTTTTCGCACTTGTGTTGGTGCAGGAAACCACTTTTGCACTTGTATTCGTGTGGAAAAAACCACTTTTCGCACTTGTGTTAGTGTTGAAAAACCACTTTTCGCACTTGTGTTAGTGTTGAAAAACCACTTTTCGCACTTGTGTTAGTGTTGAAAAACCACTTTTCGCACTTGTGTTGGTGCAGGAAACCACTTTTGCACTTGTATTAGTGTGGAAAAAACACTTTTCGCACTTGTGTTAGTGTTGAAAAACCACTTTTTGCACATGTGTTAGTGTTGAAAAACCACTTTTCGCACTTGTGTTGGTGCAGGAAACCACTTTTGCACTTGTATTAGTGTGGAAAAAACACTTTTTGCACTTGTGATAGTGTTGAAAAACCACTTTTCGCACTTGTGTTAGTTTTGAAAAACCACTTTTCGCACTTGTGTTAGTGTTGAAAAACCACTTTTCGCACTTGTGTTGGTGCAGGAAACCACTTTTGCACTTGTATTAGTGTGGAAAAACCACTTTTCGCACTTGTGTTAGTGTTGAAAAACCACTTTTCACACTTGTGTTAGTGTTGAAAAACCACTTTTCGCACTTGTGTTGGTGCAGGAAACCACTTTTGCACTTGTATTAGTGTGGAAAAACCACTTTTCGCACTTGTGTTAGTGTTGAAAAACCACTTTTTCCTCTTGTGTTAGTGTTGAAAAACCACTTTTCGCACTTGTGTTGGTGCAGGAAACCACTTTTGCACATGTATTAGTGTGGAAAAAACACTTTTTGCACTTGTGATAGTGTTGAAAAACCACTTTTCGCACTTGTGTTAGTTTTGAAAAACCACTTTTCGCACTTGTGTTAGTGTTGAAAAACCACTTTTCGCACTTGTGTTGGTGCAGGAAACCACTTTTGCACTTGTATTAGTGTGGAAAAACCACTTTTCGCACTTGTGTTAGTGTTGAAAAACCACTTTTCACACTTGTGTTAGTGTTGAAAAACCACTTTTCGCACTTGTGTTGGTGCAGCAAACCACTTTTGCACTTGTATTAGTGTGGAAAAACCACTTTTCGCACTTGTGTTAGTGTTGAAAAACCACTTTTTCCTCTTGTGTTAGTGTTGAAAAACCACTTTTCGCACTTGTGTTGGTGCAGGAAACCACTTTTGCACATGTATTAGTGTGGAAAAAACACTTTTTGCACTTGTGATAGTGTTGAAAAACCACTTTTCGCACTTGTGTTAGTGTTGAAAAACCACTTTTCACACTTGTGTTAGTGTTGAAAAACCACTTTTCGCACTTGTGTTGGTGCAGGAAACCACTTTTGCACTTGTATTAGTGTGGAAAAACCACTTTTCGCATTTGTGTTAGTGTTGAAAAACCACTTTTTGCACTTGTGTTGGTGCAGGAAACCACTTTTGCACTTGTGTTGGTGAAGGAAACCACTTTTGCACTTGTATTCGTTTGGAAAAACCACTTTTCGCACTTGTGTTAGTGTTGAAAAACCACTTTTTGCACTTGTGTTAGTGTTGAAAAACCACTTTTCGCACTTGTGTTAGTGTTGAAAAACCACTTTTCGCACCTGTGTTGGTGCAGGAAACCACTTTTGCACTTGTATTAGTGTGGAAAAAACACTTTTCGCACCTGTGTTAGTGTTGAAAAACCACTTTTCGCACTTGTGTTAGTGTTGAAAAACCACTTTTTGCACTTGTGTTGGTGCAGGAAACCACTTTTGCACTTGTATTAGTGTGGAAAAAACACTTTTCGCACTTGTGTTCGTGTTGAAAAACCACTTTTCGCACTTGTGTTAGTGTTGAAAAACCACTTTTCGCACTTGTGTTGGTGCAGGAAACCACTTTTGCACTTGTATTAGTGTGGAAAAACCACTTTTCGCACTTGTGTTAGTGTTGAAAAACCACTTTTTGCACTTGAGTTAGTGTTGAAAAACCACTTTTCGCACTTGTGTTGGTGCAGGAAACCACTTTTGCACTTGTATTAGTGTGGAAAAAACACTTTTTGCACTTGTGTTAGTGTTGAAAAACCACTTTTCGCACTTGTGTTGGTGCAGGACACCACTTTTGCACTTGTATTAGTGTGGAAAAAGCACTTTTCGCACTTGTGTTAGTGTTGAAAAACCACTTTTCGCACTTGTGTTAGTGTTGAAAAACCACTTTTCGCACTTGTGTTGGTGCAGGAAACCACTTTTGCACTTGTATTAGTGTGGAAAAAACACTTTTTGCACTTGTGATAGTGTTGAAAAACCACTTTTCGCACTTGTGTTAGTGTTGAAAAACCACTTTTCGCACTTGTGTTGGTGCAGGAAACCACTTTTGCATTTGTATTAGTGTGGAAAAACCACTTTTCGCACTTGTGTTAGTGTTGAAAAACCACTTTTCGCACTTGTGTTAGTGTTGAAAAACCACTTTTCGCACTTGTGTTGGTGCAGGAAACTACTTTTGCACTTGTATTAGTGTGGAAAAAACACTTTTTGCACTTGTGAGAGTGTTGAAAAACCACTTTTCGCACTTGTGTTAGTGTTGAAAAACCACTTTTCACACTTGTGTTAGTGTTGAAAAAACACTTTTCGCACTTGTGTTGGCGCAGGAAACCACGTTTGCACTTGTATTAGTGTGGAAAAAACACTTTTTGCACTTGTGATAGTGTTGAAAAACCACTTTTCGCACTTGTGTTAGTGTTGAAAAACCACTTTTCGCACTTGTGTTAGTGTTGAAAAACCACTTTTCGCACTTGTGTTAGTGTTGAAAAACCACTTTTCGCACTTGTGTTGGTGCAGGAAACCACGTTTGCACTTGTATTAGTGTGGAAAAACCACTTTTTGCACTTGTGATAGTGTTGAAAAACCACTTTTCGCACTTGTGTTAGTGTTGAAAAACCACTTTTCACACTTCTGTTGGTGCAGGAAACCACTTTTGCACTTGTATTAGTGTGGAAAAAACATTTTTGCACTTGTGATAGTGTTGAAAAACCACATTTCGAACTTGTGTTAGTGTTGAAAAACCACTTTTCGCACTTGTGTTGGTGCAGGAAACCACTTTTGCACTTGTATTCGTGTGGAAAAAACCACTTTTCGCACTTGTGTTAGTGTTGAAAAACCACTTTTCGCACTTGTGTTAGTGTTGAAAAACCACTTTTCGCACTTGTGTTAGTGTTGAAAAACCACTTTTCGCACTTGTGTTGGTGCAGGAAACCACTTTTGCACTTGTATTAGTGTGGAAAAAACACTTTTCGCACTTGTGTTAGTGTTGAAAAACCACTTTTTGCACATGTGTTAGTGTTGAAAAACCACTTTTCGCACTTGTGTTGGTGCAGGAAACCACTTTTGCACTTGTATTAGTGTGGAAAAAACACTTTTTGCACTTGTGATAGTGTTGAAAAACCACTTTTCGCACTTGTGTTAGTTTTGAAAAACCACTTTTCGCACTTGTGTTAGTGTTGAAAAACCACTTTTCGCACTTGTGTTGGTGCAGGAAACCACTTTTGCACTTGTATTAGTGTGGAAAAACCACTTTTCGCACTTGTGTTAGTGTTGAAAAACCACTTTTCACACTTGTGTTAGTGTTGAAAAACCACTTTTCGCACTTGTGTTGGTGCAGGAAACCACTTTTGCACTTGTATTAGTGTGGAAAAACCACTTTTCGCACTTGTGTTAGTGTTGAAAAACCACTTTTTCCTCTTGTGTTAGTGTTGAAAAACCACTTTTCGCACTTGTGTTGGTGCAGGAAACCACTTTTGCACATGTATTAGTGTGGAAAAAACACTTTTTGCACTTGTGATAGTGTTGAAAAACCACTTTTCGCACTTGTGTTAGTGTTGAAAAACCACTTTTCACACTTGTGTTAGTGTTGAAAAACCACTTTTCGCACTTGTGTTGGTGCAGGAAACCACTTTTGCACTTGTATTAGTGTGGAAAAACCACTTTTCGCACTTGTGTTAGTGTTGAAAAACCACTTTTTGCACTTGTGTTGGTGCAGGAAACCACTTTTGCACTTGTGTTGGTGCAGGAAACCACTTTTGCACTTGTATTCGTTTGGAAAAACCACTTTTCGCACTTGTGTTAGTGTTGAAAAACCACTTTTCGCACTTGTGTTAGTGTTGAAAAACCACTTTTCGCACTTGTGTTAGTGTTGAAAAACCACTTTTCGCACCTGTGTTGGTGCAGGAAACCACTTTTGCACTTGTATTAGTGTGGAAAAAACACTTTTTGCACCTGTGTTAGTGTTGAAAAACCACTTTTCGCACTTGTGTTAGTGTTGAAAAACCACTTTTCGCACTTGTGTTGGTGCAGGAAACCACTTTTGCACTTGTATTAGTGTGGAAAAAACACTTTTCGCACTTGTGTTCGTGTTGAAAAACCACTTTTCGCACTTGTGTTAGTGTTGAAAAACCACTTTTCGCACTTGTGTTGGTGCAGGAAACCACTTTTGCACTTGTATTAGTGTGGAAAAACCACTTTTCGCACTTGTGTTAGTGTTGAAAAACCACTTTTTGCACTTGAGTTAGTGTTGAAAAACCACTTTTCGCACTTGTGTTGGTGCAGGAAACCACTTTTGCACTTGTATTAGTGTGGAAAAAACACTTTTTGCACTTGTGTTAGTGTTGAAAAACCACTTTTCGCACTTGTGTTGGTGCAGGACACCACTTTTGCACTTGTATTAGTGTGGAAAAAGCACTTTTCGCACTTGTGTTAGTGTTGAAAAACCACTTTTCGCACTTGTGTTAGTGTTGAAAAAACACTTTTCGCACTTGTGTTGGTGCAGGAAACCACTTTTGCACTTGTATTAGTGTGGAAAAAACACTTTTTGCACTTGTGATAGTGTTGAAAAACCACTTTTCGCACTTGTGTTAGTGTTGAAAAACCACTTTTCACACTTGTGTTAGTGTTGAAAAAACACTTTTCGCACTTGTGTTGGTGCAGGAAACCACTTTTGCACTTGTATTAGTGTGGAAAAACCACTTTTCGCACTTGTGTTAGTGTTGAAAAACCACTTTTCGCACTTGTGTTGGTGCAGGAAACCACTTTTGCACTTGTATTCGTGTGGAAAAAACACTTTTTTCACTTGAGATAGCGTTGAAAAACCACTTTTCGCACTTGTGTTAGTGTTGAAAAACCACTTTTCGTACTCGTGTTGGTGCAGGAAACCACTTTTGCACTTGTATTAGTGTGGAAAAACCACTTTTCACACTTGTGTTAGTGTTGAAAAACCACTTTTCGCACTTGTGTTAGTGTTGAAAAACCACTTTTCGCACTTGTGTTGGTGCAGGAAACCACTTTTGCACTTGTATTAGTGTGGAAAAACCACTTTTCACACTTGTGTTAGTGTTGAAAAACCACTTTTCGCACTTGTGTTAGTGTTGAAAAACCACTTTTCGCACTTGTGTTGGTGCAGGAAACCACTTTTGCACATGTATTAGTGTGGAAAAAACACTTTTTGCACTTGTGATAGTGTTGAAAAACCACTTTTCGCACTTGTGTTAGTGTTGAAAAACCACTTTTCACACTTGTGTTAGTGTTGAAAAACCACTTTTCGCACTTGTGTTGGTGCAGGAAACCACTTTTGCACTTGTATTAGTGTGGAAAAACCACTTTTGCACTTGTATTAGTGTGGAAAAACCACTTTTCGCACTTGTGTTAGTGTTGAAAAACCACTTTTTCCTCTTGTGTTAGTGTTGAAAAACCACTTTTCGCACTTGTGTTGGTGCAGGAAACCACTTTTGCACATGTATTAGTGTGGAAAAAACACTTTTTGCACTTGTGATAGTGTTGAAAAACCACTTTTCGCACTTGTGTTAGTGTTGAAAAACCACTTTTTGCACATGTGTTAGTGTTGAAAAACCACTTTTCACACTTGTGTTGGTGCAGGAAACCACTTTTGCACATGTATTAGTGTGGAAAAAACACTTTTTGCACTTGTGATAGTGTTGAAAAACCACTTTTCGCACTTGTGTTAGTGTTGAAAAACCACTTTTCACACTTGTGTTAGTGTTGAAAAACCACTTTTCGCACTTGTGTTGGTGCAGGAAACCACTTTTGCACTTGTATTAGTGTGGAAAAACCACTTTTGCACTTGTATTAGTGTGGAAAAACCACTTTTCGCACTTGTGTTAGTGTTGAAAAACCACTTTTTCCTCTTGTGTTAGTGTTGAAAAACCACTTTTCGCACTTGTGTTGGTGCAGGAAACCACTTTTGCACATGTATTAGTGTGGAAAAAACACTTTTTGCACTTGTGATAGTGTTGAAAAACCACTTTTCGCACTTGTGTTAGTGTTGAAAAACCACTTTTTGCACATGTGTTAGTGTTGAAAAACCACTTTTCGCACTTGTGTTGGTGCAGGAAACCACTTTTGCACTTGTATTAGTGTGGAAAAAACACTTTTCGCACTTGTGTTAGTGTTGAAAAACCACTTTTTGCACATGTGTTAGTGTTGAAAAACCACTTTTCGCACTTGTGTTGGTGCAGGAAACCACTTTTGCACTTGTATTAGTGTGGAAAAAACACTTTTTGCACTTGTGATAGTGTTGAAAAACCACTTTTCGCACTTGTGTTAGTTTTGAAAAACCACTTTTCGCACTTGTGTTAGTGTTGAAAAACCACTTTTCGCACTTGTGTTGGTGCAGGAAACCACTTTTGCACTTGTATTAGTGTGGAAAAACCACTTTTCGCACTTGTGTTAGTGTTGAAAAACCACTTTTCACACTTGTGTTAGTGTTGAAAAACCACTTTTCGCACTTGTGTTGGTGCAGGAAACCACTTTTGCACTTGTATTAGTGTGGAAAAACCACTTTTCGCACTTGTGTTAGTGTTGAAAAACCACTTTTTCCTCTTGTGTTAGTGTTGAAAAACCTCTTTTCGCACTTGTGTTGGTGCAGGAAACCACTTTTGCACATGTATTAGTGTGGAAAAAACACTTTTTGCACTTGTGATAGTGTTGAAAAACCACTTTTCGCACTTGTGTTAGTGTTGAAAAACCACTTTTCACACTTGTGTTAGTGTTGAAAAACCACTTTTCGCACTTGTGTTGGTGCAGGAAACCACTTTTGCACTTGTATTAGTGTGGAAAAACCACTTTTGCACTTGTATTAGTGTGGAAAAACCACTTTTCGCACTTGTGTTAGTGTTGAAAAACCACTTTTTCCTCTTGTGTTAGTGTTGAAAAACCACTTTTCGCACTTGTGTTGGTGCAGGAAACCACTTTTGCACATGTATTAGTGTGGAAAAAACACTTTTTGCACTTGTGATAGTGTTGAAAAACCACTTTTCGCACTTGTGTTAGTGTTGAAAAACCACTTTTTGCACATGTGTTAGTGTTGAAAAACCACTTTTCGCACTTGTGTTGGTGCAGGAAACCACTTTTGCACTTGTATTAGTGTGGAAAAAACACTTTTTGCACTTGTGATAGTGTTGAAAAACCACTTTTCGCACTTGTGTTAGTTTTGAAAAACCACTTTTCGCACTTGTGTTAGTGTTGAAAAACCACTTTTCGCACTTGTGTTGGTGCAGGAAACCACTTTTGCACTTGTATTAGTGTGGAAAAACCACTTTTCGCACTTGTGTTAGTGTTGAAAAACCACTTTTCACACTTGTGTTAGTGTTGAAAAACCACTTTTCGCACTTGTGTTGGTGCAGGAAACCACTTTTGCATTTGTATTAGTGTGGAAAAACCACTTTTCGCACTTGTGTTAGTGTTGAAAAACCACTTTTCGCACTTGTGTTAGTGTTGAAAAACCACTTTTCGCACTTGTGTTGGTGCAGGAAACTACTTTTGCACTTGTATTAGTGTGGAAAAAACACTTTTTGCACTTGTGAGAGTGTTGAAAAACCACTTTTCGCACTTGTGTTAGTGTTGAAAAACCACTTTTCACACTTGTGTTAGTGTTGAAAAAACACTTTTCGCACTTGTGTTGGCGCAGGAAACCACGTTTGCACTTGTATTAGTGTGGAAAAAACACTTTTTGCACTTATGATAGTGTTGAAAAACCACTTTTCGCACTTGTGTTAGTGTTGAAAAACCACTTTTCGCACTTGTGTTAGTGTTGAAAAACCACTTTTCGCACTTGTGTTAGTGTTGAAAAACCACTTTTCGCACTTGTGTTGGTGCAGGAAACCACGTTTGCACTTGTATTAGTGTGGAAAAACCACTTTTTGCACTTGTGATAGTGTTGAAAAACCACTTTTCGCACTTGTGTTAGTGTTGAAAAACCACTTTTCACACTTCTGTTGGTGCAGGAAACCACTTTTGCACTTGTATTAGTGTGGAAAAAACATTTTTGCACTTGTGATAGTGTTGAAAAACCACATTTCGAACTTGTGTTAGTGTTGAAAAACCACTTTTCGCACTTGTGTTGGTGCAGGAAACCACTTTTGCACTTGTATTCGTGTGGAAAAAACCACTTTTCGCACTTGTGTTAGTGTTGAAAAACCACTTTTCGCACTTGTGTTAGTGTTGAAAAACCACTTTTCGCACTTGTGTTAGTGTTGAAAAACCACTTTTCGCACTTGTGTTGGTGCAGGAAACCACTTTTGCACTTGTATTAGTGTGGAAAAAACACTTTTCGCACTTGTGTTAGTGTTGAAAAACCACTTTTTGCACATGTGTTAGTGTTGAAAAACCACTTTTCGCACTTGTGTTGGTGCAGGAAACCACTTTTGCACTTGTATTAGTGTGGAAAAAACACTTTTTGCACTTGTGATCGTGTTGAAAAACCACTTTTCGCACTTGTGTTAGTTTTGAAAAACCACTTTTCGCACTTGTGTTAGTGTTGAAAAACCACTTTTCGCACTTGTGTTGGTGCAGGAAACCACTTTTGCACTTGTATTAGTGTGGAAAAACCACTTTTCGCACTTGTGTTAGTGTTGAAAAACCACTTTTCACACTTGTGTTAGTGTTGAAAAACCACTTTTCGCACTTGTGTTGGTGCAGGAAACCACTTTTGCACTTGTATTAGTGTGGAAAAACCACTTTTCGCACTTGTGTTAGTGTTGAAAAACCACTTTTTCCTCTTGTGTTAGTGTTGAAAAACCACTTTTCGCACTTGTGTTGGTGCAGGAAACCACTTTTGCACATGTATTAGTGTGGAAAAAACACTTTTTGCACTTGTGATAGTGTTGAAAAACCACTTTTCGCACTTGTGTTAGTTTTGAAAAACCACTTTTCGCACTTGTGTTAGTGTTGAAAAACCACTTTTCGCACTTGTGTTGGTGCAGGAAACCACTTTTGCACTTGTATTAGTGTGGAAAAACCACTTTTCGCACTTGTGTTAGTGTTGAAAAACCACTTTTCACACTTGTGTTAGTGTTGAAAAACCACTTTTCGCACTTGTGTTGGTGCAGCAAACCACTTTTGCACTTGTATTAGTGTGGAAAAACCACTTTTCGCACTTGTGTTAGTGTTGAAAAACCACTTTTTCCTCTTGTGTTAGTGTTGAAAAACCACTTTTCGCACTTGTGTTGGTGCAGGAAACCACTTTTGCACATGTATTAGTGTGGAAAAAACACTTTTTGCACTTGTGATAGTGTTGAAAAACCACTTTTCGCACTTGTGTTAGTGTTGAAAAACCACTTTTCACACTTGTGTTAGTGTTGAAAAACCACTTTTCGCACTTGTGTTGGTGCAGGAAACCACTTTTGCACTTGTATTAGTGTGGAAAAACCACTTTTCGCATTTGTGTTAGTGTTGAAAAACCACTTTTTGCACTTGTGTTGGTGCAGGAAACCACTTTTGCACTTGTGTTGGTGAAGGAAACCACTTTTGCACTTGTATTCGTTTGGAAAAACCACTTTTCGCACTTGTGTTAGTGTTGAAAAACCACTTTTTGCACTTGTGTTAGTGTTGAAAAACCACTTTTCGCACTTGTGTTAGTGTTGAAAAACCACTTTTCGCACCTGTGTTGGTGCAGGAAACCACTTTTGCACTTGTATTAGTGTGGAAAAAACACTTTTCGCACCTGTGTTAGTGTTGAAAAACCACTTTTCGCACTTGTGTTAGTGTTGAAAAACCACTTTTCGCACTTGTGTTGGTGCAGGAAACCACTTTTGCACTTGTATTAGTGTGGAAAAAACACTTTTCGCACTTGTGTTCGTGTTGAAAAACCACTTTTCGCACTTGTGTTAGTGTTGAAAAACCACTTTTCGCACTTGTGTTGGTGCAGGAAACCACTTTTGCACTTGTATTAGTGTGGAAAAACCACTTTTCGCACTTGTGTTAGTGTTGAAAAACCACTTTTTGCACTTGAGTTAGTGTTGAAAAACCACTTTTCGCACTTGTGTTGGTGCAGGAAACCACTTTTGCACTTGTATTAGTGTGGAAAAAACACTTTTTGCACTTGTGTTAGTGTTGAAAAACCACTTTTCGCACTTGTGTTGGTGCAGGACACCACTTTTGCACTTGTATTAGTGTGGAAAAAGCACTTTTCGCACTTGTGTTAGTGTTGAAAAACCACTTTTCGCACTTGTGTTAGTGTTGAAAAACCACTTTTCGCACTTGTGTTGGTGCAGGAAACCACTTTTGCACTTGTATTAGTGTGGAAAAAACACTTTTTGCACTTGTGATAGTGTTGAAAAACCACTTTTCGCACTTGTGTTAGTGTTGAAAAACCACTTTTCGCACTTGTGTTGGTGCAGGAAACCACTTTTGCATTTGTATTAGTGTGGAAAAACCACTTTTCGCACTTGTGTTAGTGTTGAAAAACCACTTTTCGCACTTGTGTTAGTGTTGAAAAACCACTTTTCGCACTTGTGTTGGTGCAGGAAACTACTTTTGCACTTGTATTAGTGTGGAAAAAACACTTTTTGCACTTGTGAGAGTGTTGAAAAACCACTTTTCGCACTTGTGTTAGTGTTGAAAAACCACTTTTCACACTTGTGTTAGTGTTGAAAAAACACTTTTCGCACTTGTGTTGGCGCAGGAAACCACGTTTGCACTTGTATTAGTGTGGAAAAAACACTTTTTGCACTTGTGATAGTGTTGAAAAACCACTTTTCGCACTTGTGTTAGTGTTGAAAAACCACTTTTCGCACTTGTGTTAGTGTTGAAAAACCACTTTTCGCACTTGTGTTAGTGTTGAAAAACCACTTTTCGCACTTGTGTTGGTGCAGGAAACCACGTTTGCACTTGTATTAGTGTGGAAAAACCACTTTTTGCACTTGTGATAGTGTTGAAAAACCACTTTTCGCACTTGTGTTAGTGTTGAAAAACCACTTTTCACACTTCTGTTGGTGCAGGAAACCACTTTTGCACTTGTATTAGTGTGGAAAAAACATTTTTGCACTTGTGATAGTGTTGAAAAACCACATTTCGAACTTGTGTTAGTGTTGAAAAACCACTTTTCGCACTTGTGTTGGTGCAGGAAACCACTTTTGCACTTGTATTCGTGTGGAAAAAACCACTTTTCGCACTTGTGTTAGTGTTGAAAAACCACTTTTCGCACTTGTGTTAGTGTTGAAAAACCACTTTTCGCACTTGTGTTAGTGTTGAAAAACCACTTTTCGCACTTGTGTTGGTGCAGGAAACCACTTTTGCACTTGTATTAGTGTGGAAAAAACACTTTTCGCACTTGTGTTAGTGTTGAAAAACCACTTTTTGCACATGTGTTAGTGTTGAAAAACCACTTTTCGCACTTGTGTTGGTGCAGGAAACCACTTTTGCACTTGTATTAGTGTGGAAAAAACACTTTTTGCACTTGTGATAGTGTTGAAAAACCACTTTTCGCACTTGTGTTAGTTTTGAAAAACCACTTTTCGCACTTGTGTTAGTGTTGAAAAACCACTTTTCGCACTTGTGTTGGTGCAGGAAACCACTTTTGCACTTGTATTAGTGTGGAAAAACCACTTTTCGCACTTGTGTTAGTGTTGAAAAACCACTTTTCACACTTGTGTTAGTGTTGAAAAACCACTTTTCGCACTTGTGTTGGTGCAGGAAACCACTTTTGCACTTGTATTAGTGTGGAAAAACCACTTTTCGCACTTGTGTTAGTGTTGAAAAACCACTTTTTCCTCTTGTGTTAGTGTTGAAAAACCACTTTTCGCACTTGTGTTGGTGCAGGAAACCACTTTTGCACATGTATTAGTGTGGAAAAAACACTTTTTGCACTTGTGATAGTGTTGAAAAACCACTTTTCGCACTTGTGTTAGTGTTGAAAAACCACTTTTCACACTTGTGTTAGTGTTGAAAAACCACTTTTCGCACTTGTGTTGGTGCAGGAAACCACTTTTGCACTTGTATTAGTGTGGAAAAACCACTTTTCGCACTTGTGTTAGTGTTGAAAAACCACTTTTTGCACTTGTGTTGGTGCAGGAAACCACTTTTGCACTTGTGTTGGTGCAGGAAACCACTTTTGCACTTGTATTCGTTTGGAAAAACCACTTTTCGCACTTGTGTTAGTGTTGAAAAACCACTTTTCGCACTTGTGTTAGTGTTGAAAAACCACTTTTCGCACTTGTGTTAGTGTTGAAAAACCACTTTTCGCACCTGTGTTGGTGCAGGAAACCACTTTTGCACTTGTATTAGTGTGGAAAAAACACTTTTTGCACCTGTGTTAGTGTTGAAAAACCACTTTTCGCACTTGTGTTAGTGTTGAAAAACCACTTTTCGCACTTGTGTTGGTGCAGGAAACCACTTTTGCACTTGTATTAGTGTGGAAAAAACACTTTTCGCACTTGTGTTCGTGTTGAAAAACCACTTTTCGCACTTGTGTTAGTGTTGAAAAACCACTTTTCGCACTTGTGTTGGTGCAGGAAACCACTTTTGCACTTGTATTAGTGTGGAAAAACCACTTTTCGCACTTGTGTTAGTGTTGAAAAACCACTTTTTGCACTTGAGTTAGTGTTGAAAAACCACTTTTCGCACTTGTGTTGGTGCAGGAAACCACTTTTGCACTTGTATTAGTGTGGAAAAAACACTTTTTGCACTTGTGTTAGTGTTGAAAAACCACTTTTCGCACTTGTGTTGGTGCAGGACACCACTTTTGCACTTGTATTAGTGTGGAAAAAGCACTTTTCGCACTTGTGTTAGTGTTGAAAAACCACTTTTCGCACTTGTGTTAGTGTTGAAAAAACACTTTTCGCACTTGTGTTGGTGCAGGAAACCACTTTTGCACTTGTATTAGTGTGGAAAAAACACTTTTTGCACTTGTGATAGTGTTGAAAAACCACTTTTCGCACTTGTGTTAGTGTTGAAAAACCACTTTTCACACTTGTGTTAGTGTTGAAAAAACACTTTTCGCACTTGTGTTGGTGCAGGAAACCACTTTTGCACTTGTATTAGTGTGGAAAAACCACTTTTCGCACTTGTGTTAGTGTTGAAAAACCACTTTTCGCACTTGTGTTGGTGCAGGAAACCACTTTTGCACTTGTATTCGTGTGGAAAAAACACTTTTTTCACTTGAGATAGCGTTGAAAAACCACTTTTCGCACTTGTGTTAGTGTTGAAAAACCACTTTTCGTACTCGTGTTGGTGCAGGAAACCACTTTTGCACTTGTATTAGTGTGGAAAAACCACTTTTCACACTTGTGTTAGTGTTGAAAAACCACTTTTCGCACTTGTGTTAGTGTTGAAAAACCACTTTTCGCACTTGTGTTGGTGCAGGAAACCACTTTTGCACTTGTATTAGTGTGGAAAAACCACTTTTCACACTTGTGTTAGTGTTGAAAAACCACTTTTCGCACTTGTGTTAGTGTTGAAAAACCACTTTTCGCACTTGTGTTGGTGCAGGAAACCACTTTTGCACATGTATTAGTGTGGAAAAAACACTTTTTGCACTTGTGATAGTGTTGAAAAACCACTTTTCGCACTTGTGTTAGTGTTGAAAAACCACTTTTCACACTTGTGTTAGTGTTGAAAAACCACTTTTCGCACTTGTGTTGGTGCAGGAAACCACTTTTGCACTTGTATTAGTGTGGAAAAACCACTTTTGCACTTGTATTAGTGTGGAAAAACCACTTTTCGCACTTGTGTTAGTGTTGAAAAACCACTTTTTCCTCTTGTGTTAGTGTTGAAAAACCACTTTTCGCACTTGTGTTGGTGCAGGAAACCACTTTTGCACATGTATTAGTGTGGAAAAAACACTTTTTGCACTTGTGATAGTGTTGAAAAACCACTTTTCGCACTTGTGTTAGTGTTGAAAAACCACTTTTTGCACATGTGTTAGTGTTGAAAAACCACTTTTCACACTTGTGTTGGTGCAGGAAACCACTTTTGCACATGTATTAGTGTGGAAAAAACACTTTTTGCACTTGTGATAGTGTTGAAAAACCACTTTTCGCACTTGTGTTAGTGTTGAAAAACCACTTTTCACACTTGTGTTAGTGTTGAAAAACCACTTTTCGCACTTGTGTTGGTGCAGGAAACCACTTTTGCACTTGTATTAGTGTGGAAAAACCACTTTTGCACTTGTATTAGTGTGGAAAAACCACTTTTCGCACTTGTGTTAGTGTTGAAAAACCACTTTTTCCTCTTGTGTTAGTGTTGAAAAACCACTTTTCGCACTTGTGTTGGTGCAGGAAACCACTTTTGCACATGTATTAGTGTGGAAAAAACACTTTTTGCACTTGTGATAGTGTTGAAAAACCACTTTTCGCACTTGTGTTAGTGTTGAAAAACCACTTTTTGCACATGTGTTAGTGTTGAAAAACCACTTTTCGCACTTGTGTTGGTGCAGGAAACCACTTTTGCACTTGTATTAGTGTGGAAAAAACACTTTTCGCACTTGTGTTAGTGTTGAAAAACCACTTTTTGCACATGTGTTAGTGTTGAAAAACCACTTTTCGCACTTGTGTTGGTGCAGGAAACCACTTTTGCACTTGTATTAGTGTGGAAAAAACACTTTTTGCACTTGTGATAGTGTTGAAAAACCACTTTTCGCACTTGTGTTAGTTTTGAAAAACCACTTTTCGCACTTGTGTTAGTGTTGAAAAACCACTTTTCGCACTTGTGTTGGTGCAGGAAACCACTTTTGCACTTGTATTAGTGTGGAAAAACCACTTTTCGCACTTGTGTTAGTGTTGAAAAACCACTTTTCACACTTGTGTTAGTGTTGAAAAACCACTTTTCGCACTTGTGTTGGTGCAGGAAACCACTTTTGCACTTGTATTAGTGTGGAAAAACCACTTTTCGCACTTGTGTTAGTGTTGAAAAACCACTTTTTCCTCTTGTGTTAGTGTTGAAAAACCTCTTTTCGCACTTGTGTTGGTGCAGGAAACCACTTTTGCACATGTATTAGTGTGGAAAAAACACTTTTTGCACTTGTGATAGTGTTGAAAAACCACTTTTCGCACTTGTGTTAGTGTTGAAAAACCACTTTTCACACTTGTGTTAGTGTTGAAAAACCACTTTTCGCACTTGTGTTGGTGCAGGAAACCACTTTTGCACTTGTATTAGTGTGGAAAAACCACTTTTGCACTTGTATTAGTGTGGAAAAACCACTTTTCGCACTTGTGTTAGTGTTGAAAAACCACTTTTTCCTCTTGTGTTAGTGTTGAAAAACCACTTTTCGCACTTGTGTTGGTGCAGGAAACCACTTTTGCACATGTATTAGTGTGGAAAAAACACTTTTTGCACTTGTGATAGTGTTGAAAAACCACTTTTCGCACTTGTGTTAGTGTTGAAAAACCACTTTTTGCACATGTGTTAGTGTTGAAAAACCACTTTTCGCACTTGTGTTGGTGCAGGAAACCACTTTTGCACTTGTATTAGTGTGGAAAAAACACTTTTTGCACTTGTGATAGTGTTGAAAAACCACTTTTCGCACTTGTGTTAGTTTTGAAAAACCACTTTTCGCACTTGTGTTAGTGTTGAAAAACCACTTTTCGCACTTGTGTTGGTGCAGGAAACCACTTTTGCACTTGTATTAGTGTGGAAAAACCACTTTTCGCACTTGTGTTAGTGTTGAAAAACCACTTTTCACACTTGTGTTAGTGTTGAAAAACCACTTTTCGCACTTGTGTTGGTGCAGGAAACCACTTTTGCACTTGTATTAGTGTGGAAAAACCACTTTTCGCACTTGTGTTAGTGTTGAAAAACCACTTTTTCCTCTTGTGTTAGTGTTGAAAAACCACTTTTCGCACTTGTGTTGGTGCAGGAAACCACTTTTGCACATGTATTAGTGTGGAAAAAACACTTTTTGCACTTGTGATAGTGTTGAAAAACCACTTTTCGCACTTGTGTTAGTGTTGAAAAACCACTTTTCACACTTGTGTTAGTGTTGAAAAACCACTTTTCGCACTTGTGTTGGTGCAGGAAACCACTTTTGCACTTGTATTAGTGTGGAAAAACCACTTTTCGCACTTGTGTTAGTGTTGAAAAACCACTTTTTGCACTCGTGTTGGTGCAGGAAACCACTTTTGCACTTGTGTTGGTGCAGGAAACCACTTTTGCACTTGTATTAGTGTGGAAAAACCACTTTTCGCACTTATGTTAGTGTTGAAAAACCACTTTTCGCACTTGTGTTAGTGTTGAAAAACCACTTTTCACACTTGTGTTGGTGCAGGAAACCACTTTTGCACTTGCATTAGTGTGGAAAAAACACTTTTTGCACTTGTGATAGTGTTGAAAAACCACTTTTCGCACTTGTGTTAGTGTTGAAAAAACACTTTTCGCACTTGTGTTGGTGCAGGAAACCACTTTTGCACTTGTATTAGTGTGGAAAAAACCATTTTTGCACTTGTGATAGTGTTGAAAAACCACTTTTCGCACTTGTGTTAGTGTTGAAAAACCACTTTTCGCACTTGTGTTGGTGCAGGAAGCCACTTTTGCACTTGTATTAGTGTGGAAAAACCACTTTTCGCACTTGTGTTAGCGTTGAAAAACCACTTTTCGCACTTGTGTTAGTGTTGATAAACCACTTTTCGCACTTGTGTTGGTGCAGGAAACCACTTTTGCACTTGTATTAGTGTGGAAAAACCACTTTTCGCACTTGTGTTAGTGTTGAAAAACCACTTTTCGCACTTGTGTTAGTGTTGAAAAACCACTTTTCGCACTTGTGTTGGTGCAGGAAACCACTTTTGCACTTGTATTAGTGTGGAAAAAACACTTTTTGCACTTGTGATAGTGTTGAAAAACCACTTTTCGCACTTGTGTTAGTGTTGAAAAAACACTTTTCGCACTTGTGTTGGTGCAGGAAACCACTTTTGCACTTGTATTAGTGTGGAAAAAACCATTTTTGCACTTGTGATAGTGTTGAAAAACCACTTTTCGCACTTGTGTTAGTGTTGAAAAACCACTTTTCGCACTTGTGTTGGTGCAGGAAGCCACTTTTGCACTTGTATTAGTGTGGAAAAACCACTTTTCGCACTTGTGTTAGCGTTGAAAAACCACTTTTCGCACTTGTGTTAGTGTTGATAAACCACTTTTCGCACTTGTGTTGGTGCAGGAAACCACTTTTGCACTTGTATTAGTGTGGAAAAACCACTTTTCGCACTTGTGTTAGTGTTGAAAAACCACTTTTCGCACTTGTGTTAGTGTTGAAAAACCACTTTTCGCACTCGTGTTGGTGCAGGAAACCACTTTTGCACTTGTATTAGTGTGGAAAAAACACTTTTTGCACTTGTGATAGTGTTGAAAAACCACTTTTCGCACTTGTGTTAGTGTTGAAAAACCACTTTTCGCACTTGTGTTAGTGTTGAAAAACCACTTTTCGCACTTGTGTTGGTGCAGGAAACCACTTTTGCATTTGTATTAGTGTGGAAAACCACTTTTCGCACTTGTGTTAGTGTTGAAAAACCACTTTTTACACTTGTGTTAGTGTTGAAAAACCACTTTTCGCACTTGTGTGGGTGCAGGAAACCACTTTTGCACTTGTATTAGTGTGGAAAAACCACTTTTCGCACTTGTGTTAGTGTTGAAAAACCACTTTTTGCACTTGTGTTAGTGTTGAAAAACCACTTTTCGCAATTGTGTTGGTGCAGGAAACCACTTTTGCACTTGTATTAGTGTGGAAAAAACACTTTTTGCACTTGTGATAGTGTTGAAAAACCACTTTTCGCACTTGTGTTAGTGTTGAAAAACCTCTTTTCAAACTTGTGTTAGTGTTGAAAAAACACTTTTCGCACTTGTGTTGGTGCAGGAAACCACTTTTCGCACTTGTGTTGGTGAAGGAAACCACTTTTGCACTTGTATTAGTGTGGAAAAACCACTTTTTTCACTTGTGATAGTGTTGAAAAACAACTTTTCGCACTTGTGTTAGTGTTGAAAAACCACTTTTCGCACTTGTGTTGGTGCAGGAAACCACTTTTGCACTTGTATTAGTGTGGAAAAGCCACTTTTCGCACTTGTGTTAGTGTTGAAAAACCACTTTTCGCACTTGTGTTAATGTTGAAAAACCACTTTTCGCACTTGTGTTGGTGCAGGATACCACATTTGCACTTGTATTAGTGTGGAAAAAACACTTTTTGCACTTGTGGGAGTGTTGAAAAACCACTTTTCGCACTTCTGTTAGTGTTGAAAAACCACTTTTCGCACTTGTGTTAGTGTTGAAAAACCACTTTTCGCACTTGTGTTTGTGTTGAAAAACCACTTTTCGCACTTGTGTTGGTGCAGTAAACCACTTTTGCACTTGTATTAGTGTGGAAAAAACACTTTTTGCACTTGTGATAGTGTTGAAAAACCACTTTTCACACTTGTGTTACTGTTGAAAAACCACGTTTCGCACTTGTGTTAGTGTTGAAAAACCACTTTTCGCACTTGTGTTGGTGCAGGAAACCACTTTTGCACTTGTATTAGTGTGGAAAAAACACTTTTTGCACTTGTGATAGTGTTGAAAAACCACTTTTCGCACTTGTGTTAGTGTTGAAAAACCACTTTTCGCACTTGTGTTGGTGCAGGAAACCACTTTTGCACTTGTATTAGTGTGGAAAAACCACTTTTCGCACTTATGTTAGTGTTGAAAAACCACTTTTCGCACTTGTGTTAGTGTTGAAAAACCACTTTTCACACTTGTGTTGGTGCAGGAAACCACTTTTGCACTTGCATTAGTGTGGAAAAAACACTTTTTGCACTTGTGATAGTGTTGAAAAACCACTTTTCGCACTTGTGTTAGTGTTGAAAAAACACTTTTCGCACTTGTGTTGGTGCAGGAAACCACTTTTGCACTTGTATTAGTGTGGAAAAAACCATTTTTGCACTTGTGATAGTGTTGAAAAACCACTTTTCGCACTTGTGTTAGTGTTGAAAAACCACTTTTCGCACTTGTGTTGGTGCAGGAAGCCACTTTTGCACTTGTATTAGTGTGGAAAAACCACTTTTCGCACTTGTGTTAGCGTTGAAAAACCACTTTTCGCACTTGTGTTAGTGTTGATAAACCACTTTTCGCACTTGTGTTGGTGCAGGAAACCACTTTTGCACTTGTATTAGTGTGGAAAAACCACTTTTCGCACTTGTGTTAGTGTTGAAAAACCACTTTTCGCACTTGTGTTAGTGTTGAAAAACCACTTTTCGCACTTGTGTTGGTGCAGGAAACCACTTTTGCACTTGTATTAGTGTGGAAAAAACACTTTTTGCACTTGTGATAGTGTTGAAAAACCACTTTTCGCACTTGTGTTAGTGTTGAAAAAACACTTTTCGCACTTGTGTTGGTGCAGGAAACCACTTTTGCACTTGTATTAGTGTGGAAAAAACCATTTTTGCACTTGTGATAGTGTTGAAAAACCACTTTTCGCACTTGTGTTAGTGTTGAAAAACCACTTTTCGCACTTGTGTTGGTGCAGGAAGCCACTTTTGCACTTGTATTAGTGTGGAAAAACCACTTTTCGCACTTGTGTTAGCGTTGAAAAACCACTTTTCGCACTTGTGTTAGTGTTGATAAACCACTTTTCGCACTTGTGTTGGTGCAGGAAACCACTTTTGCACTTGTATTAGTGTGGAAAAACCACTTTTCGCACTTGTGTTAGTGTTGAAAAACCACTTTTCGCACTTGTGTTAGTGTTGAAAAACCACTTTTCGCACTTGTGTTGGTGCAGGAAACCACTTTTGCACTTGTATTAGTGTGGAAAAAACACTTTTTGCACTTGTGATAGTGTTGAAAAACCACTTTTCGCACTTGTGTTAGTGTTGAAAAACCACTTTTCGCACTTGTGTTAGTGTTGAAAAACCACTTTTCGCACTTGTGTTGGTGCAGGAAACCACTTTTGCATTTGTATTAGTGTGGAAAAACCACTTTTCGCACTTGTGTTAGTGTTGAAAAACCACTTTTTACACTTGTGTTATTGTTGAAAAACCATTTTTCGCACTTGTGTTGGTGCAGGACACCACTTTTGCACTTGTATTAGTGTGGAAAAAGCACTTTTCGCACTTGTGTTAGTGTTGAAAAAACACTTTTCGCACTTGTGTTAGTGTTGAAAAACCACTTTTTGCACTTGTGTTGGTGCAGGAAACCACTTTTGCACTTGTATTAGTGTGGAAAAAACACTTTTTGCACTTGTGATAGTGTTGAAAAACCACTTTTCGCACTTGTGTTAGTGTTGAAAAACCACTTTTCACACTTGTGTTAGTGTTGAAAAAACACTTTTCGCACTTGTGTTGGTGCAGGAAACCACTTTTGCACTTGTATTAGTGTGGAAAAACCACTTTTCGCACTTGTGTTAGTGTTGAAAAACCACTTTTCGCACTTGTGTTGGTGCAGGAAACCACTTTTGCACTTGTATTCGTGTGGAAAAAACACTTTTTTCACTTGAGATAGTGTTGAAAAACCACTTTTCGCACTTGTGTTAGTGTTGAAAAACCACTTTTCGTACTCGTGTTGGTGCAGGAAACCACTTTTGCACTTGTATTAGTGTGGAAAAACCACTTTTCGCACTTGTGTTAGTGTTGAAAAACCACTTTTCGCACTTGTGTTAGTGTTGAAAAACCACTTTTCGCACTTGTGTTGGTGCAGGAAACCACTTTTGCACTTGTATTAGTGTGGAAAAAACACTTTTTGCACTTGTGATAGTGTTGAAAAACCACTTTTCGCACTTGTGTTAGTGTTGAAAAACCACTTTTCGCACTTGTGTTAGTGTTGAAAAACCACTTTTCGCACTTGTGTTGGTGCAGGAAACCACTTTTGCATTTGTATTAGTGTGGAAAAACCACTTTTCGCACTTGTGTTAGTGTTGAAAAACCACTTTTCGCACTTGTGTTAGTGTTGAAAAACCACTTTTCGCACTTGTGTTGGTGCAGGAAACCACTTTTGCACTTGTATTAGTGTGGAAAAAACACTTTTTGCACTTGTGAGAGTGTTGAAAAACCACTTTTCGCACTTGTGTTAGTGTTGAAAAACCACTTTTCACACTTGTGTTAGTGTTGAAAAAACACTTTTCGCACTTGTGTTGGCACAGGAAACCACGTTTGCACTTGTATTAGTGTGGAAAAAACACTTTTTGCACTTGTGATAGTGTTGAAAAACCACTTTTCGCACTTGTGTTAGTGTTGAAAAACCACTTTTCGCACTTGTGTTAGTGTTGAAAAACCACTTTTCGCACTTGTGTTAGTGTTGAAAAATCACTTTTCGCACTTGTGTTGGTGCAGGAAACCACGTTTGCACTTGTATTAGTGTGGAAAAACCACTTTTTGCACTTGTGATAGTGTTGAAAAACCACTTTTCGCACTTGTGTTAGTGTTGAAAAACCACTTTTCACACTTCTGTTGGTGCAGGAAACCACTTTTGCACTTGTATTAGTGTGGAAAAAACATTTTTGCACTTGTGGTAGTGTTGAAAAACCACATTTCGAACTTGTGTTAGTGTTGAAAAACCACTTTTCGCACTTGTGTTGGTGCAGGAAACCACTTTTGCACTTGTATTCGTGTGGAAAAAACCACTTTTCGCACTTGTGTTAGTGTTGAAAAACCACTTTTCGCACTTGTGTTAGTGTTGAAAAACCACTTTTCGCACTTGTGTTAGTGTTGAAAAACCACTTTTCGCACTTGTGTTGGTGCAGGAAACCACTTTTGCACTTGTATTAGTGTGGAAAAAACACTTTTCGCACTTGTGTTAGTGTTGAAAAACCACTTTTTGCACATGTGTTAGTGTTGAAAAACCACTTTTCGCACTTGTGTTGGTGCAGGAAACCACTTTTGCACTTGTATTAGTGTGGAAAAAACACTTTTTGCACTTGTGATAGTGTTGAAAAACCACTTTTCGCACTTGTGTTAGTTTTGAAAAACCACTTTTCGCACTTGTGTTAGTGTTGAAAAACCACTTTTCGCACTTGTGTTGGTGCAGGAAACCACTTTTGCACTTGTATTAGTGTGGAAAAACCACTTTTCGCACTTGTGTTAGTGTTGAAAAACCACTTTTCACACTTGTGTTAGTGTTGAAAAACCACTTTTCGCACTTGTGTTGGTGCAGGAAACCACTTTTGCACTTGTATTAGTGTGGAAAAACCACTTTTCGCACTTGTGTTAGTGTTGAAAAACCACTTTTTCCTCTTGTGTTAGTGTTGAAAAACCACTTTTCGCACTTGTGTTGGTGCAGGAAACCACTTTTGCACATGTATTAGTGTGGAAAAAACACTTTTTGCACTTGAGATAGTGTTGAAAAACCACTTTTCGCACTTGTGTTAGTGTTGAAAAACCACTTTTCACACTTGTGTTAGTGTTGAAAAACCACTTTTCGCACTTGTGTTGGTGCAGGAAACCACTTTTGCACTTGTATTAGTGTGGAAAAACCACTTTTCGCACTTGTGTTAGTGTTGAAAAACCACTTTCCGCACTTGTGTTAGTGTTGAAAAACCACTTTTCGCACTTGTGTTGGTGCAGGAAACCACTTTTGCACTTGTGTTGGTGCAGGAAACCACTTTTGCACTTGTATTCGTTTGGAAAAACCACTTTTCGCACTTGTGTTAGTGTTGAAAAACCACTTTTCGCACTTGTGTTAGTGTTGAAAAACCACTTTTCGCACTTGTGTTAGTGTTGAAAAACCACTTTTCGCCCCTGTGTTGGTGCAGGAAACCACTTTTGCACTTGTATTAGTGTGGAAAAAACACTTTTCGCACCTGTGTTAGTGTTGAAAAACCACTTTTCGCACTTGTGTTAGTGTTGAAAAACCACTTTTCGCACTTGTGTTGGTGCAGGAAACCACTTTTGCACTTGTATTAATGTGGAAAAAACACTTTTCGCACTTGTGTTCGTGTTGAAAAACCACTTTTCGCACTTGTGTTAGTGTTGAAAAACCACTTTTCGCACTTGTGTTGGTGCAGGAAACCACTTTTGCACTTGTATTAGTGTGGAAAAACCACTTTTCGCACTTGTGTTAGTGTTGAAAAACCACTTTTTGCACTTGAGTTAGTGTTGAAAAACCACTTTTCGCACTTGTGTTGGTGCAGGAAACCACTTTTGCACTTGTATTAGTGTGGAAAAAACACTTTTTGCACTTGTGTTAGTGTTGAAAAACAACTTTTCGCACTTGTGTTAGTGTTGAAAAACCACTTTTCGCACTTGTGTTAGTGTTGAAAAACCACTTTTCGCACTTGTGTTGGTGCAGGAAACCACTTTTGCACTTGTATTAGTGTGGAAAAAACACTTTTCGCACTTGTGTTAGTGTTGAAAAACCACTTTTTGCACATGTGTTAGTGTTGAAAAACCACTTTTCGCACTTGTGTTGGTGCAGGAAACCACTTTTGCACTTGTATTAGTGTGGAAAAAACACTTTTTGCACTTGTGATAGTGTTGAAAAACCACTTTTCGCACTTGTGTTAGTGTTGAAAAACCACTTTTCGCACTTGTGTTGGTGCAGGAAACCACTTTTGCACTTGTATTAGTGTGGAAAAACCACTTTTCGCACTTGTGTTAGTGTTGAAAAACCACTTTTCACACTTGTGTTAGTGTTGAAAAACCACTTTTCGCACTTGTGTTGGTGCAGGAAACCACTTTTGCACTTGTATTAGTGTGGAAAAACCACTTTTCGCACTTGTGTTAGTGTTGAAAAACCACTTTTTACACTTGTGTTAGTGTTGAAAAACCACTTTTCGCACTTGTGTTGGTGCAGGAAACCACTTTTGCACATGTATTAGTGTGGAAAAAACACTTTTTGCACTTGTGATAGTGTTGAAAAACCACTTTTCGCACTTGTGTTAGTGTTGAAAAACCACTTTTCACACTTGTGTTAGTGTTGAAAAACCACTTTTCGCACTTGTGTTGGTGCAGGAAACCACTTTTGCACTTGTATTAGTGTGGAAAACCACTTTTCGCACTTGTGTTCGTGTTGAAAAACCACTTTTCGCACTTGTGTTAGTGTTGAAAAACCACTTTTTGCACTTGTGTTGGTGCAGGAAACCACTTTTGCACTTGTGTTGGTGCAGGAAACCACTTTTGCACTTGTATTCGTTTGGAAAAACCACTTTTCGCACTTGTGTTAGTGTTGAAAAACCACTTTTCGCACTTGTGTTAGTGTTGAAAAACCACTTTTCGCACTTGTGTTAGTGTTGAAAAACCACTTTTCGCACCTGTGTTGGTGCAGGAAACCACTTTTGCACTTGTATTAGTGTGGAAAAAACACTTTTCGCACCTGTGTTAGTGTTGAAAAACCACTTTTCGCACTTGTGTTAGTGTTGAAAAACCACTTTTCGCACTTGTGTTGGTGCAGGAAACCACTTTTGCACTTGTATTAGTGTGGAAAAAACACTTTTCGCACTTGTGTTCGTGTTGAAAAACCACTTTTCGCACTTGTGTTAGTGTTGAAAAACCACTTTTCGCACTTGTGTTGGTGCAGGAAACCACTTTTGCACTTGTATTAGTGTGGAAAAACCACTTTTCGCACTTGTGTTAGTGTTGAAAAACCACTTTTTGCACTTGAGTTAGTGTTGAAAAACCACTTTTCGCACTTGTGTTGGTGCAGGAAACCACTTTTGCACTTGTATTAGTGTGGAAAAAACACTTTTTGCACTTGTGTTAGTGTTGAAAAACCACTTTTCGCACTTGTGTTGGTGCAGGACACCACTTTTGCACTTGTATTAGTGTGGAAAAAGCACTTTTCGCACTTGTGTTAGTGTTGAAAAACCACTTTTCGCACTTGTGTTAGTGTTGAAAAACCACTTTTCGCACTTGTGTTGGTGCAGGAAACCACTTTTGCACTTGTATTAGTGTGGAAAAAACACTTTTTGCACTTGTGATAGTGTTGAAAAACCACTTTTCGCACTTGTGTTAGTGTTGAAAAACCACTTTTCACACTTGTGTTAGTGTTGAAAAAACACTTTTCGCACTTGTGTTGGTGCAGGAAACCACTTTTGCACTTGTATTAGTGTGGAAAAACCACTTTTCGCACTTGTGTTAGTGTTGAAAAACCACTTTTCGCACTTGTGTTGGTGCAGGAAACCACTTTTGCACTTGTATTCGTGTGGAAAAAACACTTTTTTCACTTGAGATAGCGTTGAAAAACCACTTTTCGCACTTGTGTTAGTGTTGAAAAACCACTTTTCGTACTCGTGTTGGTGCAGGAAACCACTTTTGCACTTGTATTAGTGTGGAAAAACCACTTTTCACACTTGTGTTAGTGTTGAAAAACCACTTTTCGCACTTATGTTAGTGTTGAAAAACCACTTTTCGCACTTGTGTTGGTGCAGGAAACCACTTTTGCACTTGTATTAGTGTGGAAAAAACACTTTTTGCACTTGTGATAGTGTTGAAAAACCACTTTTCGCACTTGTGTTAGTGTTGAAAAACCACTTTTCGCACTTGTGTTAGTGTTGAAAAACCACTTTTCGCACTTGTGTTGGTGCAGGAAACCACTTTTGCATTTGTATTAGTGTGGAAAAACCACTTTTCGCACTTGTGTTAGTGTTGAAAAACCACTTTTCGCACTTGTGTTAGTGTTGAAAAACCACTTTTCGCACTTGTGTTGGTGCAGGAAACTACTTTTGCACTTGTATTAGTGTGGAAAAAACAATTTTTGCACTTGTGAGAGTGTTGAAAAACCACTTTTCGCACTTGTGTTAGTGTTGAAAAACCACTTTTCACACTTGTGTTAGTGTTGAAAAAACACTTTTCGCACTTGTGTTGGCGCAGGAAACCACGTTTGCACTTGTATTAGTGTGGAAAAAACACTTTTTGCACTTGTGATAGTGTTGAAAAACCACTTTTCGCACTTGTGTTAGTGTTGAAAAACCACTTTTCGCACTTGTGTTAGTGTTGAAAAACCACTTTTCGCACTTGTGTTAGTGTTGAAAAACCACTTTTCGCACTTGTGTTGGTGCAGGAAACCACGTTTGCACTTGTATTAGTGTGGAAAAACCACTTTTTGCACTTGTGATAGTGTTGAAAAACCACTTTTCGCACTTGTGTTAGTGTTGAAAAACCACTTTTCACACTTCTGTTGGTGCAGGAAACCACTTTTGCACTTGTATTAGTGTGGAAAAAACATTTTTGCACTTGTGATAGTGTTGAAAAACCACATTTCGAACTTGTGTTAGTGTTGAAAAACCACTTTTCGCACTTGTGTTGGTGCAGGAAACCACTTTTGCACTTGTATTCGTGTGGAAAAAACCACTTTTCGCACTTGTGTTAGTGTTGAAAAACCACTTTTCGCACTTGTGTTAGTGTTGAAAAACCACTTTTCGCACTTGTGTTAGTGTTGAAAAACCACTTTTCGCACTTGTGTTGGTGCAGGAAACCACTTTTGCACTTGTATTAGTGTGGAAAAAACACTTTTCGCACTTGTGTTAGTGTTGAAAAACCACTTTTTGCACATGTGTTAGTGTTGAAAAACCACTTTTCGCACTTGTGTTGGTGCAGGAAACCACTTTTGCACTTGTATTAGTGTGGAAAAAACACTTTTTGCACTTGTGATAGTGTTGAAAAACCACTTTTCGCACTTGTGTTAGTTTTGAAAAACCACTTTTCGCACTTGTGTTAGTGTTGAAAAACCACTTTTCGCACTTGTGTTGGTGCAGGAAACCACTTTTGCACTTGTATTAGTGTGGAAAAACCACTTTTCGCACTTGTGTTAGTGTTGAAAAACCACTTTTCACACTTGTGTTAGTGTTGAAAAACCACTTTTCGCACTTGTGTTGGTGCAGGAAACCACTTTTGCACTTGTATTAGTGTGGAAAAACCACTTTTCGCACTTGTGTTAGTGTTGAAAAACCACTTTTTCCTCTTGTGTTAGTGTTGAAAAACCACTTTTCGCACTTGTGTTGGTGCAGGAAACCACTTTTGCACATGTATTAGTGTGGAAAAAACACTTTTTGCACTTGTGATAGTGTTGAAAAACCACTTTTCGCACTTGTGTTAGTGTTGAAAAACCACTTTTCACACTTGTGTTAGTGTTGAAAAACCACTTTTCGCACTTGTGTTGGTGCAGGAAACCACTTTTGCACTTGTATTAGTGTGGAAAAACCACTTTTCGCACTTGTGTTAGTGTTGAAAAACCACTTTTTGCACTTGTGTTGGTGCAGGAAACCACTTTTGCACTTGTGTTGGTGCAGGAAACCACTTTTGCACTTGTATTCGTTTGGAAAAACCACTTTTCGCACTTGTGTTAGTGTTGAAAAACCACTTTTCGCACTTGTGTTAGTGTTGAAAAACCACTTTTCGCACTTGTGTTAGTGTTGAAAAACCACTTTTCGCACCTGTGTTGGTGCAGGAAACCACTTTTGCACTTGTATTAGTGTGGAAAAAACACTTTTCGCACCTGTGTTAGTGTTGAAAAACCACTTTTCGCACTTGTGTTAGTGTTGAAAAACCACTTTTCGCACTTGTGTTGGTGCAGGAAACCACTTTTGCACTTGTATTAGTGTGGAAAAAACACTTTTCGCACTTGTGTTCGTGTTGAAAAACCACTTTTCGCACTTGTGTTAGTGTTGAAAAACCACTTTTCGCACTTGTGTTGGTGCAGGAAACCACTTTTGCACTTGTATTAGTGTGGAAAAACCACTTTTCGCACTTGTGTTAGTGTTGAAAAACCACTTTTTGCACTTGAGTTAGTGTTGAAAAACCACTTTTCGCACTTGTGTTGGTGCAGGAAACCACTTTTGCACTTGTATTAGTGTGGAAAAAACACTTTTTGCACTTGTGTTAGTGTTGAAAAACCACTTTTCGCACTTGTGTTGGTGCAGGACACCACTTTTGCACTTGTATTAGTGTGGAAAAAGCACTTTTCGCACTTGTGTTAGTGTTGAAAAACCACTTTTCGCACTTGTGTTAGTGTTGAAAAACCACTTTTCGCACTTGTGTTGGTGCAGGAAACCACTTTTGCACTTGTATTAGTGTGGAAAAAACACTTTTTGCACTTGTGATAGTGTTGAAAAACCACTTTTCGCACTTGTGTTAGTGTTGAAAAACCACTTTTCACACTTTTGTTAGTGTTGAAAAAACACTTTTCGCACTTGTGTTGGTGCAGGAAACCACTTTTGCACTTGTATTAGTGTGGAAAAACCACTTTTCGCACTTGTGTTAGTGTTGAAAAACCACTTTTCGCACCTGTGTTGGTGCAGGAAACCACTTTTGCACTTGTATTCGTGTGGAAAAAACACTTTTTTCACTTGAGATAGCGTTGAAAAACCACTTTTCGCACTTGTGTTAGTGTTGAAAAACCACTTTTCGTACTCGTGTTGGTGCAGGAAACCACTTTTGCACTTGTATTAGTGTGGAAAAACCACTTTTCACACTTGTGTTAGTGTTGAAAAACCACTTTTCGTACTTGTGTTAGTGTTGAAAAACCACTTTTCGCACTTGTGTTGGTGCAGGAAACCACTTTTGCACTTGTATTAGTGTGGAAAAAACACTTTTTGCACTTGTGATAGTGTTGAAAAACCACTTTTCGCACTTGTGTTAGTGTTGAAAAACCACTTTTCGCACTTGTGTTAGTGTTGAAAAACCACTTTTCGCACTTGTGTTGGTGCAGGAAACCACTTTTGCATTTGTATTAGTGTGGAAAAACCACTTTTCGCACTTGTGTTAGTGTTGAAAAACCACTTTTCGCACTTGTGTTAGTGTTGAAAAACCACTTTTCGCACTTGTGTTGGTGCAGGAAACTACTTTTGCACTTGTATTAGTGTGGAAAAAACACTTTTTGCACTTGTGAGAGTGTTGAAAAACCACTTTTCGCACTTGTGTTAGTGTTGAAAAACCACTTTTCACACTTGTGTTAGTGTTGAAAAAACACTTTTCGCACTTGTGTTGGCGCAGGAAACCACGTTTGCACTTGTATTAGTGTGGAAAAAACACTTTTTGCACTTGTGATAGTGTTGAAAAACCACTTTTCGCACTTGTGTTAGTGTTGAAAAACCACTTTTCGCACTTGTGTTAGTGTTGAAAAACCACTTTTCGCACTTGTGTTAGTGTTGAAAAACCACTTTTCGCACTTGTGTTGGTGCAGGAAACCACGTTTGCACTTGTATTAGTGTGGAAAAACCACTTTTTGCACTTGTGATAGTGTTGAAAAACCACTTTTCGCACTTGTGTTAGTGTTGAAAAACCACTTTTCACACTTCTGTTGGTGCAGGAAACCACTTTTGCACTTGTATTAGTGTGGAAAAAACATTTTTGCACTTGTGATAGTGTTGAAAAACCACATTTCGAACTTGTGTTAGTGTTGAAAAACCACTTTTCGCACTTGTGTTGGTGCAGGAAACCACTTTTGCACTTGTATTCGTGTGGAAAAAACCACTTTTCGCACTTGTGTTAGTGTTGAAAAACCACTTTTCGCACTTGTGTTAGTGTTGAAAAACCACTTTTCGCACTTGTGTTAGTGTTGAAAAACCACTTTTCGCACTTGTGTTGGTGCAGGAAACCACTTTTGCACTTGTATTAGTGTGGAAAAAACACTTTTCGCACTTGTGTTAGTGTTGAAAAACCACTTTTTGCACATGTGTTAGTGTTGAAAAACCACTTTTCGCACTTGTGTTGGTGCAGGAAACCACTTTTGCACTTGTATTAGTGTGGAAAAAACACTTTTTGCACTTGTGATAGTGTTGAAAAACCACTTTTCGCACTTGTGTTAGTTTTGAAAAACCACTTTTCACACTTGTGTTAGTGTTGAAAAACCACTTTTCGCACTTGTGTTGGTGCAGGAAACCACTTTTGCACTTGTATTAGTGTGGAAAAACCACTTTTCGCACTTGTGTTAGTGTTGAAAAACCACTTTTCACACTTGTGTTAGTGTTGAAAAACCACTTTTCGCACTTGTGTTGGTGCAGGAAACCACTTTTGCACTTGTATTAGTGTGGAAAAACCACTTTTCGCACTTGTGTTAGTGTTGAAAAACCACTTTTTCCTCTTGTGTTAGTGTTGAAAAACCACTTTTCGCACTTGTGTTGGTGCAGGAAACCACTTTTGCACATGTATTAGTGTGGAAAAAACACTTTTTGCACTTGTGATAGTGTTGAAAAACCACTTTTCGCACTTGTGTTAGTGTTGAAAAACCACTTTTCACACTTGTGTTAGTGTTGAAAAACCACTTTTCGCACTTGTGTTGGTGCAGGAAACCACTTTTGCACTTGTATTAGTGTGGAAAAACCACTTTTCGCACTTGTGTTAGGGTTGAAAAACCACTTTTCGCACTTGTGTTAGTGTTGAAAAACCACTTTTCGCACTTGTGTTGGTGCAGGAAACCACTTTTGCACTTGTGTTGGTGCAGGAAACCACTTTTGCACTTGTATTCGTTTGGAAAAACCACTTTTCGCACTTGTGTTAGTGTTGAAAAACCACTTTTCGCACTTGTGTTAGTGTTGAAAAACCACTTTTCGCACTTGTGTTAGTGTTGAAAAACCACTTTTCGCACCTGTGTTGGTGCAGGAAACCACTTTTGCACTTGTATTAGTGTGGAAAAAACACTTTTCGCACCTGTGTTAGTGTTGAAAAACCACTTTTCGCACTTGTGTTAGTGTTGAAAAACCACTTTTCGCACTTGTGTTGGTGCAGGAAACCACTTTTGCACTTGTATTAGTGTGGAAAAAACACTTTTCGCACTTGTGTTCGTGTTGAAAAACCACTTTTCGCACTTGTGTTAGTGTTGAAAAACCACTTTTCGCACTTGTGTTGGTGCAGGAAACCACTTTTGCACTTGTATTAGTGTGGAAAAACCACTTTTCGCACTTGTGTTAGTGTTGAAAAACCACTTTTTGCACTTGAGTTAGTGTTGAAAAACCACTTTTCGCACTTGTGTTGGTGCAGGAAACCACTTTTGCACTTGTATTAGTGTGGAAAAAACACTTTTTGCACTTGTGTTAGTGTTGAAAAACCACTTTTCGCACTTGTGTTAGTTTTGAAAAACCACTTTTCGCACTTGTGTTAGTGTTGAAAAACCACTTTTCGCACTTGTGTTGGTGCAGGAAACAACTTTTGCACTTGTATTAGTGTGGAAAAACCACTTTTCGCACTTGTGTTAGTGTTGAAAAACCACTTTTCGCACTTGTGTTAGTGTTGAAAAACCACTTTTCACACTCGTGTTAGTGTTGAAAAACCACTTTTCGCACTTGTGTTGGTGCAGGAAACCACTTTTGCACTTGTATTTGTGTGGAAAAACCACTTTTCGCACTTGTGTTAGTGTTGAAAAACCACTTTTCGCACTTGTGTTAGTGTTGAAAAACCACTTTTCGCACTTGTGTTGGTGCAGGAAACCACTTTTGCACTTGTATTAGTGTGGAAAAAACACTTTTTGCACTTGTGATAGTGTTGAAAAACCACTTTTCGCACTTGTGTTAGTGTTGAAAAACCACTTTTCGCACTTGTGTTGGTGCAGGAAACCACTTTTGCATTTGTATTAGTGTGGAAAAACCACTTTTCGCACTTGTGTTAGTGTTGAAAAACCACTTTTCGCACTTGTGTTAGTGTTGAAAAACCACTTTTCGCACTTGTGTTGGTGCAGGAAACTACTTTTGCACTTGTATTAGTGTGGAAAAAACACTTTTTGCACTTGTGAGAGTGTTGAAAAACCACTTTTCGCACTTGTGTTAGTGTTGAAAAACCACTTTTCACACTTGTGTTAGTGTTGAAAAAACACTTTTCGCACTTGTGTTGGCGCAGGAAACCACGTTTGCACTTGTATTAGTGTGGAAAAAAACACTTTTTGCACTTGTGATAGTGTTGAAAAACCACTTTTCGCACTTGTGTTAGTGTTGAAAAACCACTTTTCGCACTTGTGTTAGTGTTGAAAAACCACTTTTCGCACTTGTGTTAGTGTTGAAAAACCACTTTTCGCACTTGTGTTGGTGCAGGAAACCACGTTTGCACTTGTATTAGTGTGGAAAAACCACTTTTTGCACTTGTGATAGTGTTGAAAAACCACTTTTCGCACTTGTGTTAGTGTTGAAAAACCACTTTTCACACTTCTGTTGGTGCAGGAAACCACTTTTGCACTTGTATTAGTGTGGAAAAAACATTTTTGCACTTGTGATAGTGTTGAAAAACCACATTTCGAACTTGTGTTAGTGTTGAAAAACCACTTTTCGCACTTGTGTTGGTGCAGGAAACCACTTTTGCACTTGTATTCGTGTGGAAAAAACCACTTTTCGCACTTGTGTTAGTGTTGAAAAACCACTTTTCGCACTTGTGTTAGTGTTGAAAAACCACTTTTCGCACTTGTGTTAGTGTTGAAAAACCACTTTTCGCACTTGTGTTGGTGCAGGAAACCACTTTTGCACTTGTATTAGTGTGGAAAAAACACTTTTCGCACTTGTGTTAGTGTTGAAAAACCACTTTTTGCACATGTGTTAGTGTTGAAAAACCACTTTTCGCACTTGTGTTGGTGCAGGAAACCACTTTTGCACTTGTATTAGTGTGGAAAAAACACTTTTTGCACTTGTGATAGTGTTGAAAAACCACTTTTCGCACTTGTGTTAGTTTTGAAAAACCACTTTTCGCACTTGTGTTAGTGTTGAAAAACCACTTTTCGCACTTGTGTTGGTGCAGGAAACCACTTTTGCACTTGTATTAGTGTGGAAAAACCACTTTTCGCACTTGTGTTAGTGTTGAAAAACCACTTTTCACACTTGTGTTAGTGTTGAAAAACCACTTTTCGCACTTGTGTTGGTGCAGCAAACCACTTTTGCACTTGTATTAGTGTGGAAAAACCACTTTTCGCACTTGTGTTAGTGTTGAAAAACCACTTTTTCCTCTTGTGTTAGTGTTGAAAAACCACTTTTCGCACTTGTGTTGGTGCAGGAAACCACTTTTGCACATGTATTAGTGTGGAAAAAACACTTTTTGCACTTGTGATAGTGTTGAAAAACCACTTTTCGCACTTGTGTTAGTGTTGAAAAACCACTTTTCACACTTGTGTTAGTGTTGAAAAACCACTTTTCGCACTTGTGTTGGTGCAGGAAACCACTTTTGCACTTGTATTAGTGTGGAAAAACCACTTTTTGCATTTGTGTTAGTGTTGAAAAACCACTTTTTGCACTTGTGTTGGTGCAGGAAACCACTTTTGCACTTGTGTTGGTGAAGGAAACCACTTTTGCACTTGTATTCGTTTGGAAAAACCACTTTTCGCACTTGTGTTAGTGTTGAAAAACCACTTTTTGCACTTGTGTTAGTGTTGAAAAACCACTTTTCGCACTTGTGTTAGTGTTGAAAAACCACTTTTCGCACCTGTGTTGGTGCAGGAAACCACTTTTGCACTTGTATTAGTGTGGAAAAAACACTTTTCGCACCTGTGTTAGTGTTGAAAAACCACTTTTCGCACTTGTGTTAGTGTTGAAAAACCACTTTTCGCACTTGTGTTGGTGCAGGAAACCACTTTTGCACTTGTATTAGTGTGGAAAAAACACTTTTCGCACTTGTGTTCGTGTTGAAAAACCACTTTTCGCACTTGTGTTAGTGTTGAAAAACCACTTTTCGCACTTGTGTTGGTGCAGGAAACCACTTTTGCACTTGTATTAGTGTGGAAAAACCACTTTTCGCACTTGTGTTAGTGTTGAAAAACCACTTTTTGCACTTGAGTTAGTGTTGAAAAACCACTTTTCGCACTTGTGTTGGTGCAGGAAACCACTTTTGCACTTGTATTAGTGTGGAAAAAACACTTTTTGCACTTGTGTTAGTGTTGAAAAACCACTTTTCGCACTTGTGTTGGTGCAGGACACCACTTTTGCACTTGTATTAGTGTGGAAAAAGCACTTTTCGCACTTGTGTTAGTGTTGAAAAACCACTTTTCGCACTTGTGTTAGTGTTGAAAAACCACTTTTCGCACTTGTGTTGGTGCAGGAAACCACTTTTGCACTTGTATTAGTGTGGAAAAAACACTTTTTGCACTTGTGATAGTGTTGAAAAACCACTTTTCGCACTTGTGTTAGTGTTGAAAAACCACTTTTCGCACTTGTGTTGGTGCAGGAAACCACTTTTGCATTTGTATTAGTGTGGAAAAACCACTTTTCGCACTTGTGTTAGTGTTGAAAAACCACTTTTCGCACTTGTGTTAGTGTTGAAAAACCACTTTTCGCACTTGTGTTGGTGCAGGAAACTACTTTTGCACTTGTATTAGTGTGGAAAAAACACTTTTTGCACTTGTGAGAGTAGTGTAATAATGTTGCTTCTGGGACACCTCCGTTTAACATGGGAAATCCCTATCTAATGTCATTTACCCCCTTGTCTTTTTCAAAAATCATAAACACCTCTATTTCTCCCACCCTCATCTTTATGAACCTTTTGTCTGTAGTACCTATCCTTAATGTTGTTCATTAGACCACTCAAACACTACAAATATTTGTTTTCTCTTATAGACCTATCATCCTTCTTCTACATATCATCTGGCAGATTAATCTTTGACCCACTCAAACATTGACCCATTCACTTCCATATTAATTCTTTCCCTCCCTCATTGCCCCTAAAGACCTCTATTTCTCTCACCCTGTTCTTTACGAACCTTCTAACCTTTTGACATGTTATCCTTATTCATTAGACCACTTAAACACCTGTGATCCTTCTGACCTTATGAACCTTTTAACCTTTTACTCTTAATATCATCTGGTGAATATAACCCACTCAAACAATGACCCTACAAATATTTGTTTATGTGTGGGAAATAATTTAATTCTCCTACAACTCTCCTCACCGTCTAATACATTAACAAAAAATATGTTTGAGTTTGGTTCTTTATTAAGATATTTTAACTGAGCTAAGATAAAATGGTAAACCTCCCTCAATGTTCTTATTTGAGCGCCTCCAGTGCCACATACCATTTTTAAATTAAAGTATATATTTTCCTGACAACCATCAAAGTTTTCCGTCCACTCAAAAATATTTCCATCTTTTTTACCCAATTCACCGGTATTTAAATTAATTCTCTTATTTGTTTTGTGAACTTTTTTACCAGTTGCCTTTTCAATTATACCTATTTGATATTTTTCACATTCATTATGTTTTCCATTTATATACCAAGGTTGATTACACCTCCACTCTTTAGTCTGGTTGATACTTGGTTCTATCATTTATATAACAGTAAAAAAGGCGGCGGTAGCCCGTTAAAATCCCCAACCCCCCCCCCCCCCCTTTTTAACTTATCACTTATATATATCTTATCACTTATATATATCTTATCACTTATGTATATCTTATCACTTATATATATCTTATCACTTATATATATCTTATCACTTATATACTTATATAACCATAAGGGAGACTATCAATTCCATTTTCTAAAATAAACCTCTTATCATCAAAAGCCCCCAATGCTTTCTTATTTATCTCTTCTGAATATAATTGATGTTTATAACTTCTTATTCCATTAATCTTTCTAAACTCTTCTTTCTTTGTTGTTAAACAGTTATAATAATCCTTAAAGTTTATTGTTTCTTTAATAACATTTTTCTTTACACCTTTTAACTTCTTGTCAGTCTTTTCAACGTTATTCACAATGTATTTATAAGCATAAGCCTTTGACCTCAATCCCACAAATTCACTCATAACATTTCCTCCTAATTCATCCTTGAACTTTCCAATCACCTTTTTATTTTTAGAAGAGAACAACTCACTCTCTGGACTGTAATTACTCGTGTCATAGATATTAATGTCTCTTTTCATGTCTGAATAAACATCGTTGGTATTAATTTTCAAAATAAAACTATCTGTATCCATATAAAGTAGATTAACATCATTTTGATATTTCTTCCTCAAGTTATTATAAAAGTAATCATACATTAATGACTTTGATAAATCAAGAATTGTTGTTCCAATATAAATAGGTTTGTTCATTTCAATACTCTCTTTAATCAAATGGATCGCACAAAAGTTCTCAGTAAAGACCTCAGCTCGAGTAAAACTCGGTCTATTAATTAATTTTGATGCTTGTTCCCAAGATGTTGATAGTCTGATATTTTGTCTTTTCCTCACATTCTCCATAGTCTTACCAAAGACCGCATTATTCATTAATTTATAAAAGTCTTTCTCAAAATCTGTTTTTGACTCTGTTCTTCTTTGTGTATTAAAATCAATGTACCCCTTTAACCAATGACTTTGATTGAACTTTAGAACCCTATGGATCTTCTCTACTCTTAGACCTTTTGATAAATATTGTCGCAAATTTCTTTGGTGTAGAACATAATTTTTCTTGTTATATAATGTAGTAAGTAATTTTTCTGTTGATTCACCTATATCAAACGATCGTTGATAATCACTCAACCATTCTTTCTTTGGACTTTCTTTCTCACAAGCAAATGGGAGATCTTTGTGTAGGTTATGGAGTTCCTCTGGATATTTTAAATCAATTTCAAAATAATAACCAACTTTTTCTTCATCCAATTCTTTTTGTGTAGAGATACATACATCTTGTAAAACGTTTTTGTAGTCTTTTTCCTTTACCCATCTAAGTTTTCCATAAGGAAGAGCCTGAGACATTGCCCAGCCATACAGGTTGTTCGCGTCATAGTACATCAAGTAAGAACTCTCTTTCGTTGGATCATAATTTGGAAGATATTTGTTATTTGCTTTTGCGTATCTACTCGAGCAGACTTGTGAAATTCCACCTCTTTTTGCCTTTTCAATCATCAAAAGCATATCAACATCGGTTATCAAATCCAAATCTTGTTTTGTCATTTTCAACATCGCACTCCAGGCCAATCCAGGTGCTGTGTAGTAGTGAGCAGGATCCAATCCATATCCAGTGCGACAAACAGATCTAAAGGCTTCAAATACATCGGCCAACAAAAGCACATCAGTTTTGAGGTACAAATCGTGATACTCACCAAGATTCTTAATGTTATATTTTTTCCAAACATTTTGTGCGTGTACATAATCTTTATCAGATATATGACTATTATTTAATTTGTTATAGAAATTTTCTTTTAAAGGAAGTTGTGTTTCATTGAATCTCTCAAATGAGTCCATATAGTCATAGGGGTAAATTCCCTTTTGTGTTAGAAAATCTTTATCTAAAAAATACTCTGAAAGACATGGAAACTCTTTTAGATTTTGAACCAAGTTAACCAATGGACTTGCCATGAATTTAAATGTATCAAGAAATCTGATATGAGTAATAGGAGATGTGTGAATTGTTTTTGTGAATGAAATGTATTTCTGATCCGTGTTTGGAATTGCTGAGATACTTCCAGAAGTCTTTGAGAGTTCCTTGATAAATAGATGTGTATCATAATGAGCGTTGTTATGAAGAAAGACAGGAATGAAAGAGGGGAGTTGATAATTAATATTACAACTTTGATGAGCCGGACCTCTATATTTACCAGTGAGATGACAATGGTCTCTAACCTTTAGACCTTTACCAATTTTCTCCTCACAAATATGACAGACATTGTTTTTTATAAATTCCCTTTTTTCTTTACTTGTTAAGGACATTGGTTTATTGGTTTCTCTCATTATCTTGGTTAATCGAACACAGTCTTTTTCTAGTCGTTTCACAAACTCCTCTGGGGTATTTGAGCCTCTATACATCTCTAACTTGTTATATTTATCACCAACGGATGATTTGATATAATAACAAAAACCACAAGGAGTATGTTTTTGATATTTATTTGTGTATGATTCTTTTGGATCTTGAGAAGCAGCATCAATTTTTTCTAAAATACTTTCAAAATCAGCATATATAACAAATGGATGTTTGATCTTTTTATTTTCATCTTTGAATGTGATCTTTGAGCCTTCTTTAGGCATATTGATTACCGTTGATTTATGTACGCCACAATAATTTGAATGTTTATCTAATCTTTCTTGTGAATTGAAGAAGTTAAGACAACGCAAACAAATATATATTTTATTTGTTCTCTTACAGACTTGTGGTTTTATTAATTTAGCAATATCTTTGATGTATGTATAATGTGAATTTTCGTCTGAATTAAAATATAGAAGATTAATATGAGTTTGTTTACAATTGTCAGAAAGCTTTAAAACCTGAATGTTGTTTGTTTCTGTTAGACCATAAACATTAACTGATAAATTATTCATCTTTTCAAATTTAGGAATATCATTTAAAGTCATCGGAAACTTTAGATCTTTCGTATTTAATGTATTCTCATATTTTTTATAATGAGATACTCTTTCATCATGAAAATGTGGAGGATGTAAGTGTGCTAAAATAGACCAGAGAAAACATTTATTGTCTTTATTTTTGATATTGATAACTGCTTTTCTATTTTTGATAACACTGGGTAAATCAATGTAAGAAGAAGCTTTTAGAGGATCTGATTTAAGAATATGAATGTCTATGTAAATAATTTTTCCTATATTGAATCCACTTCCTACGATTGAATTATCCACATCTTGCTCTTGTTTAATAAGTTCATCATAGACTCCTGATGTTTTAAAATCTTGATATGAAGATATAAAGTGTGGCTCAGTTCTCATGTATGGTGCATCTATAACTCCTTCATCCTTTGTCATTTCTAATTTTACTCCCATATAAAATTTAAGTGGTTTCATTTCCTTTAGTGTTTTTTCAATCAACGTTTGAACAGCAGGTTTAACTATTTCTACAGCATCAACTATAGACTCTGGTTCAGGAGGTTTGAAGTTAAAGACTCTTATTTTAATATGTCCTTTGAATGCTCCATCAGAGTTTTTAGTTGTGATAAAATTTGATAAATGTAGATTTGTTTTAAGATGTATTTTGAAGCCTTTCTTGAGGATATTTTTATTACATGTAGAACAGTGTTTTGTTTCAGGTGGAAGAGGGGAAAGTTTGTTTAAAATGTTGTATGTATGTTTTGCGGTGAGAATATGTTGTTTATAATATTTTACTTCCTTCTCGCAAGTATCACAATAAACCATATTTATAGCGTGAGAAAACGTGGTGTTTTATATATATCACTGTGCTTAAAATAAAACACTTTTGAGCTTTACAGCTCCGTTTTATATATATCGCTGTGCTTAAACTAAAACACTTTTTCACTCAGAATCATCTAAGTCATAACTATCACATGAATACTCAGAATCATACTCAGAGTCATCAATAAAGCTACTCTCATAACTATCATTTGAGCACAAACTATTAGTATCATAACTATCATCTGTGTTCAATGAAATACTATCATCACCATCGTCCAAGTTCAATGAAATACTATCATCACTATCGTCCGAGTTCAATGAAATAGTAAAATCTTCACTGCTGTATTGACTCATATTTAATTAGCAAGAAAAATATTCCCATCAATATCTATATACTTTCTTTCATTAACAGATTCAATCTCTACAATTTTTATATCAAAAGTTATCTTTAAATAATCTCTAACTATCATAGAACGAAATGACATTTCACCAGAAATATTAACATCATTCATTTTACTTAGATCTACACCCTTTGGATTATTAAAGAAAATACAAATGTCTCCTCTAGAATTATTAATGGTTTTATCATTCTTTTTCAAAGTATCGTGGTCAATCACTTTTTCAAGCTTTGAATAAATTGCCAGGAGTAGAGGAGAAACTTTTGTTAGATTTACTTTAATGGATGTCTTTCCAGGTATAGTTAGAGCTCTTCCTTTAAATGAAATAGAGGGGCTCATGTTATTTTCCATAACTGGTTTTACCCAAAAATTTCCATATTTATCTTTGTTCAATTTAACATCTTTGACATATTTTTCTATATCTTCCACCGAAGTAGAGATTGATTGAAATTTGTCTTTTGTGCTTTGAAACATTGTATTTATTAATGAATAAACTTGCGTTTAGTTTAAGTAAAAATTTACCACATAAATATGATAAGTTCTAAAGGATATTTAGAATTTCCAGACTCTCCATATGATAAATTAGAGAATTGTCCGGCTTGTGATAGAGTGGGGCTTAATGATGAGGATTCATATAAACAATGTTTATTCTGTGATTATATTCTAATTAATGATAATAAGAAATATAAAAAAACATATAACTCTTTCAAATTAGAACCAAAAATGAATTACTTTACAAGATTAATAAGAGAGATGAATGTTAAGCATTATGGTGATAATACACCATTTCTTACAAGGAAAGAGACTCTTTGTATTGAGGAAATGTATAAGGGTTTAATGATATTTATTATTCAAAATAATTTTAATGGAAATGTTAATACAAGATACTACATAAATAAAATAATGAATTATTTTGAAATTAAACCCGAACTCAGGATAAAATATAGAGTTTCTAAAATAGCTCAAAAAAAGTTGGATGACTTGTTTTCCAAATATATAAATGAATGATTTTTTACCCGTTTGGGAAAATAAGATAAAATTTAATAACCATAAAAACATTCCAAATTCATTGAGATGTCTAATAGTTGGTTCAAGCGGATGTGGGAAAACCTGTTTACTTTTAAAGATGCTCCTTGGTCCTAATTTTTTAGATTATGATAATTTAATAATTTTTACAAAGTCAAGTTTTCAACCCGAGTATCAACTACTCTCACAGGGTTTTAATGCAGGTCTTAAAAAGGAAGACATTATCGGTTTATTTAAACTTCAAAACAAACTGAATGATTATAATATTGAAGATATAATACAATTATTTTGTGATACACAGAAATCAAAATCGAAACCCATAACTTGTATTCTCAGTGATAATACGGATGATATACCTTCACCTCAAGATTTAGATAAATCAAAAAAGAACCTCGTCATCTTTGATGATTGTGTTAATGAGAGAAACCAAACAGTAATGGATAGCTACTATACAAGAGGGAGACATTCTTCTTGTAATTGTATATATCTTAGTCAATCATATTTTCAACTCCCTCGACGCTCAATAAGAAACAATGCCAATACTTTTATTTTATTTAAGTTAAATTCAATAGATGTAAATAATTTTTGGAGAGATAATTGCTCTACGTTATGTAGTAAAAAAGAATTTGAAAATTATATGAAACACACGATTGGAAAATATAAATATATTGTTGTGAAACAAGATGAGATACTAAATGATATTTTTCAATAAATAAATACAGAAAATGAATACCGAAGAAAGAGAAAGAAAGTTTAAGGAACATCAACAATTAGTTTCAAAAGTTGTTAAACAACAGGAAGAGATAAAGAAGAAACGGAGACAGAAACTAACTGGTGAAGAAGCCTTTGAAAGAAAACAAGAGAAATTCTTTAAACCACTTTTGAAAACTCAACACTCACCTACAGTTCCCACGGTAGAATTTACTCCGAAAAAACTTCAAATGCTCAAAGATTTTAGTCAGATAACAAAACAAGAACTTGGTGAATTAGAATATGATGACGAGGGATTATTTCGGAAACTTGAGGAGGTAAATCAACCCCCTAATTATGTTGTGGAAGCTCTTCAAAACAATGAATATTCGGCGGGTTCAAAAACCAGAGCAGGTCTCATTCCAACAGAAGAACCAGCAGTGTTTCATCTTGTGGAAGAAAAGGTATTGATATTTAATGATGAATTGATGTTCTTGAGTTCTACTCAACCAAATGTTAAATTAACTCCAAGATTAATGTTTCTTCTAACAAACCCCGGATTCAGCGGTTCAAAATATTTTGAGGAACCACTTGATATGGAAAGAGAGGAAGATAGGGTATATATTGAGTTGCTAAATGCACTTGATTATGGAGTTTCTGTTGCTGGTAAAAGTAAGAAGAATGAGAAGGAGAAACATATTATTGATGCTTTAAGTAAGCTTGGTTCGGGTGTTAGTTTTCTTCCAAATGACCCATCACAATTAGTTAATAGGCTATTATTGTTGTTAGGTAGTAAGAAGGCTGGAAACAACAATTGTTTTAATGAATCCTCAGCCATTTTAGATCAGTTGATGAACATGAAAATAATTAATAAATGTCAATACAAAGATATTTTATTAGATATTAAATAAGATGAGAAGCACAATTCTTAGTTTTAATTTCACAACGAGCGATTACACAGCTTCATTCCCTTACCCACTACAACTTGACCCCCTTACCTCATATGAGGCATCTTTGTTGTCAATGGAAACTTACAATACGCTTTTTAATATCACAGAGAAAAACAACAAGTTTAGTTATAATCCAGGAAGTGGATATAAAACTATAACCGTTTCACCTGGAGCTTACGAGATTTCTCAAATATCTTCAGAAGTCTCTCGCCTTATGAAAGAAAAAGGTGATGAACCAAAAAATATTGTAATAGATATTCAAAAACACACTTCAAAATCAACTATTAAACTTAAAAATAATTATAAAGTTGATTTCACGATTGAAAATTCGTTTAGAGAGCTATTGGGTTTCTCTTCAAAAAAGATTGAAAATAACGGGACGTTTTACAGTGATAATGTTATCCAAATATCCTCCGGTATAAATTCAGTATTAATTCATTGTGATTTGATTGATGGTGCTTATAACGATGGAATAAGAACAAATACAATATTTTCATTCAGTGCATACTCAACCCCGATTGGTTATAAATTTAATATGGAACCAAAAAATCTTGTCTATTTACCTGTGTCAGGAAAAACCATATACAGAGTAAGTTTTAGGATAACCGACCAAGATAATCGTATGATATCCTTTAATGATGAAATTATATCCATCAGAATTCACCTACGTGAAGTTTTTCAATAAATAAATAATGGTTATTGTGAGAAAACACGAGTTGGGAAAATATAAAATAATTACAGGGGAGGGCATGTTCCTTTCACCAGACTATACAAGGTATGTGGGTAGAGGATACTATAAACCTAAGAGACAACGAGGTGTAGGTCATCAATTTCGAAATAAAGGAGATGGGGTAATTGATACTCTAATGGGTATTGGTTCAACCATCCTTAAACATAAAGACCTAATTGATTCAACTGCTTCTGCCGTGGGCTCCGTTGCGGGTGCTATAAAGAGTATAAAAGATGCTCAAAAGGAGTCTCATAAATTACAAGCAATCAAAGAAATAAAAAAAGGTAAAACTCAACTATCTTCACAAGAACGACAAAAAATCATTAAAATACTTGGGTCAGGGTTTCAACAATTTTAATGCTATATAAATACAAGTATGGAAGCGATTGATAGTATCTATGATTTGGATGATACGATTATCATTTCAAACTCCACTAAAAAGGAAGACTATTTTAAGGTAAATGCTATTACAGGAACAGACTGGAATTCAAACGGAACAAAAAGTTTTGAAATAAATAATCAACAAACTTACTTGAATATAGCTGATAGTTTCTTGCTGTGTAAATTTAAATTCACTAAGGCTGCGAATAATACTAATGCTACACTCGTAAATGATTTCTTCTGGAAAATGTTTGACAGTGTCCGCCTGTATATTGGAACACAAGAGGTTGAAGCGGTTGATTATGTCTCTGCTACATCTGAAATGATGAAATTTACACTATATTCGTTTAGTGATAGAATGGGTAAGGGAGCTGTTGAAGGTTTTATTCCTGATATGTCAACGGGTACAAACGCAGACCCTGGTTATAGTCAAAGGAAGTCAATGTATAATGATGACGCAAAAGCTGAGAATAGTTTTACCGTAGCAGTACCTCTGAAAGGTATATTTGGATTTTGTGATTATGATAAAGTTTTGTATGGGCTTAAAATTAGATTTCAACTACAAAGGAATGATAATGTAAATAGATTGCTTTTTGGGGATGAAAATGCTTTTGGAGAAAATAATAAATTTGTTATTAATGATTTGTGTTGGTATATCAGTGAATATACTCCTAATCTTAAAACGGAAGAGATGTTAAATAGAAGACTTAACTCAAAGAAACCGCTAAATGTATCATACCTTAAAAGAAGATGTCAACACGTTAAACTGGAACACACTACCTACACTTGGAATTTAGGTGTTCTTCAAGGAAAGCCACGATACCTCTGGCTCATTTTTAAAAAAACAGATGGAGAGGACGGTACTAATAAGAATAATGCCCTGAGTGATAATGCAAAGGTAAAACAACTTCGGGTTTCTCTTGATGGCACATTTTATCCGCGAGATAGATTGGAAATTGATTGGGAAAAAAATGATTATGCGGAAGCCTACAAGTCCTACCAAAAGGTGTGTGAAAGTAATGGTAATAATGATCCTATTTTGGATATGGTTGCGTTTCAAAAACTTTATACAATCTACGCAATTGACCTGAGTTCTCAAAAGGAAACTATAAAGTCTAATCGAGTGGATACTTCTCTATACATTGAAAGAGGGGAGAGTGAAGAGGTTAATGCATATTGTTTGCTTTTGGAGGAAACAGAATTACAGATTAATACAGATAATGGTGTTATGATTAATATCACATAGGTTTTTTCTCATAAATAAATGGTTGGGGTATATGTTAATCAAATCAATCTTAATAAATTAACATCTTGTATTCAAAATCAAAAGCCTTGTATTATTAATGTTAATACAATTCAAAGAAAAGGAGCTGTAAGAATTGATGTTTTACTCACACACACACAAGTAAAAACACTAAATGATGTTGGATCACTTAAAATTAAAATGACGAAACCTATGTTAAAGAAATATTCAATAGACGAGTCAAGAGGAGGATTTCTCCCGTTTCTAATTCCTTTATTTGCTGGTTTAAGTGCGGCGGGAGCATTGACTGGTGGTATTTCAGCAGCGGTAAAAACTGCTAACGAAAGGAAGGCACAACTAAAAGCTCAAAAAGAATTGGAAAGACATAACAAGGAGTTGGAGAAACAAATTAGTGGAAGTGGTGTAATTGTAGATTTTGCTCAAAAACTTGAAAGTCTACCTGATAAAGCTAGATTGTTGGTTGGAGATATGCTTTCCTCTATCGCTCAAGCGGGTGTTAAACTAACTAAACGGGGTAATGGATTGTATCTTTCTCATAAATAAATGGATAAATGGTTTAAACAATTTGGAAAGAATACAACGTCAAATATAGAACTAGCTAAGTATTGTAAAACACTAAAAATTGATAATGTGGTTATTTGTATGAGAGATGAATTAATACATATAAATAAGAATACAAAGAATATTATTATGAATTTAGACACACAGAATGGTTCTCATTGGGTTTGTATTCATAATAGTCAGGATAAATATTATTTTGATAGTTATGGTATGCCACCACCTGTTGAAGTAATACAATTCTTACAGAATGGTGTTTATCAAACATTCCAAGTTCAAGAAATTAATTCTAAATGTTGTGGCCAATTATGTTTATATGTATTATTTCAACTCAACAATAATGAAAATTTTTATGATATCATTTTTTATCTAATATAAATGACCTATGTTGGAAAAGATGGTTCTATCTTTGGAAAATCCTCTCAGGATATTGATTTATCAAATTATTATACAAAGGCACAGGCTGAACGACAAAAATATAGTGTAAGTAAAAATATTAATATGAAGAATACTTATAAATTAATCAATTATCCAAACCCTACAGATGCGAATGACTTGATTAGATTCAGTGATTTATCACAATATATATCTTTAAAGAAAACAGCACGTTTTGTGAAACAAGTAAAATTTACAACCACAACACCTGGTTATACTGACCATACACCTTTCCTCATTGAATTTAACTACCTGCTTACAATTAAATTTTATAAAGAAGGACATTTAGTTAATATGCGAATTAATAAATGGGGGTATGATATGCCTGATTTAGGGTATAATTGGTCTTTTTCAATAAACATAGAAGACCTACATGATTTAAATCAGTCTCGTAAAGAAGAATATTATCCACTTGGTGAAGATAAGGATTTATGTGGAAGTACAATTAGTAAACAACAAATACGTGATTTTAAGAAAATAAAAATATATGATAGTATAGCGATGGTTCGCATGACAAAGAAGGAAGGTAATGAGATAAGGATAGAAAGCCGAGGAATACAAACCGATTTGGTAGTGGGAAGATGGGGTGGTATTACCTGTCATAATATTAATCTCACATATATTTCTGATACATAAATGGCAGGAAGAAGACTACAAGAGAATTATAATTTTTGTATTCAAGGATACCTACAAGAAAAGGGTGCTCGGTATTACATACCTTATGATTTGGAGCATATACATGGGAATTTTGTCATAAAAAACTGGCCTTATACTGATATTGTTAAACCCACAAATAGAGACTTGTTTAAAATATTAAATAAAAATGAACTTCTCAAAGTTATGAAATATAAAACTCTTTTAGAAATCGTCAACAAATCTTATTGGTATCCTATTATGAGAAAAATAATTATAGATACAAGAATATCTCAAAATCCAGATGAGTATATGTATAATATTCTTTGGGGTTCAAACTCAAGGGTAGCAAGGGATGAGGAAGGAGTTGAAGAAGAGAAGGAGGAAAGAGAGAAAAAGGAGAAGGAGGAAAGGGAGAGGGAGGAGAAGGAGGAGAGGGAGAAAAAGGAGGAGGAGAGGGAGGAAAGGGAGAAAAGAGAGAAAAAGGAGAAGGAGGAAAGGGAGAAAAAGGAGGAGGAGAGGGAGGAAAGGGAGAAAAGAGAGAAGGAGGAAAGGGAGAAAAGAGAGAAGGAGGAGAGGGAGCAAAGAGAGAGGGAGGAAAAATATAAAAAGATGGAAATCAGTGAGATTAATAAAAGATTGAAGGTATTACAGCAAATAAATCAAACTCAACGCACTGAGGAGGAAAATAAAGAAATGAGAAGTCTAATGAAAATATTATTTTCAAGAATAACGACGTCAATGTCTTCAGTTTCAGGGAGGAGATTTAAATGAGAAAGTGGGGATAAAGAAGAAGAAGAAGGAAAAGATTATGTGGTTGATGATGTCGGTGCAATTGACTTTAGTTAGTTTTATTTGTAAATAAATGGAGGAGAGAGTGAAGGCATTCCTTAGGATTCTTTATGTTTTAAAAATCAAGATTGAAATGTATATGTTGAAAACCAAAAAGGTTTTGATACTCTGTCGGAATTTTTCTGATAAATAAATATGAGTTATTGTCTCAAATGTAAAAAGAAAACTAAATCTAAAAATATCTCTTATGTTAAAGCTAAAAATAATAGAGTTTATCAAAAAGGAATATGTCAAGTATGTGGCTCTAAAAAGTGCCAATTCATCTCTCCTAAAAGAGGAGGAGACATACAAAAGTTTCTGTCAGGAAGTAAATTTACAACAACTGGAATTCCAGGGGAATTACACCTTCCAGGGTATTCTTTCTGTGGTCCAGGAACAAACTTGGATAAAAGATTAGATGAGGCTGACAATCCTAAACCTTGGTCTAAACCTACAAATAGGGTTGACGAAGTGTGTATGAAGCATGATATTGCTTATGGGAAAACCACTACGTTGACTGAAAAACATAAAGCCGACAGCGAAATGTTGTATAATTTGTCTTTGATACAAAATCCAACGTTGAGAGAGAAAGTTGATAGGTTTATTGTGAGAAATTTGATAAATGCTAAATTGAAACTTGGTCTTGGTTATTCCTCAAAAAACTATTAGGCTCTAATGATGCCATTAAGACTGAGGAGCTTTTGGCTGAAGAATTACACAAACCTATAATCACAAAGTTTAAAAGAAGGAAGGTTTATTCTAAATACACTGACCACATATGGTCCGCTGATTTAATTGAATTGAATAATGACAGGGGATACAGGTATGCTTTAACCGTTATTGATTTGAGGAGTAGATTTGCCTGGGTTGTCCCTTTAAAAAATAAAAGGGGTGATACTTTAATGTTAGCCTTTAAGCTAATATTTGATCGGGATAAAAGGAAACCAAAGAAGTTATGGACTGATGAGGGAACAGAGTTCTATAACAAAATATTCATGAAATTTCTTAAGGGGAAGGGTATTAAATTATACAGCACCTTTAATGAAGGAAAGGCAGTTGTTATTGAGCGTTTTAATCGTACTTTGAAAGAGAAATTATATAAAAAATTCACACAACTCGGTTCTCAAAAATGGGTGTATTTAATTCAGGATATTGTAGATAATTACAATAATACAGTTCATTCATCAACACAATCAAAACCATCAGAAACATTTACAAAATTAGAATATGAAAAGGAGATTAATTTGAGAAAGCCCAAGTTTAAAGTTGGTGATATTGTAAGAATATACAAATGGAAAAGTCATTTTGAGAAAGGTTATACACAAAAATGGACTCGTGAATTATTTAAAATCATTGATGTAATGGATACAGTCCCTTGGACCTACAAATTATATGATTTAAATGGAGAAGAAATCTTGGGTTCATTTTACTCACAAGAATTACAAAAAACACAAGTAAGCAGATAATACCCTTGAAAATAATAAATAAATAAATAAAATGTAATGGGGATACGTTTTTATATCTGTGAACCCCAAACACAGAATCCCACAACTTTTTAGTTGGGGCTTAACTTTTGTGTGTGTATAATGGGGATACGTTTTTAAATCTGTGAACCCCAAACACAGAATCCCACAACTTTTTAGTTGGGGCTTAACTTTTGTGTGTGTATAATGGGGATACGTTTTTAAATCTGTGAACCCCAAACACAGAATCCCACAACTTTTTAGTTGGGGCTTAACTTTTGTGTGTGTGTGTATGTGCGAGTGAGTCATAATAATATACAAACCCTAACCCAACCCAAGCCCTAACCCAACCCCATCCCTAACCCAAACCCATCCCTAACCCAACCCAGCCCTAACCCAACCCCATCCCTAACCCAACCCCATCCCTAACCCAACCCCATCCCTAACCCAACCCCATCCCTAACCCAACCCCATCCCTAACCCAACCCCAACCCTAACCCAACCCCATCCCTAACCCAACCCCATCCCTAACCCAACCCATCCCTAACCCTCACATTCAAAATCCCAACCCTAACCCAATCCCATCCCTAACCCAACCCCAACCCTAACCCTCACATTCAAAATCCCAACCCTAACCCAACCCATCCCTAACCCAACCCCATCCCTAACCCAACCCCATCCCTAACCCAACCCCAACCCTAACCCTCACATTCAAAATCCCAACCCTAACCCAACCCCATCCCTAACCCTCACATTCAAAATCCCACCCAAACCCTAACATAATCTTTCTTTTCTTCTTTTTTAAATACGTATTTCTTTTTTTTTTTTTCCTCTTCCTCCAATTCTGTCTTTCAAGGCTTTTAAGTTTGAAGAAGTAGAAATGGGAAGAAAGAATTTTCCAGCATTTTCTTCCTCGAACTTTCTTGATATTGCTTAAATCAAGCGTCATTAAATAAAGAACATTGTTCATTGCTTTAGAATCCAAAGAGTCTCCAAGAGGAACCCCACAGGTAGAGTCTCCAAAATAAAACCAACTTTCCAAGTTCCCAAGGTATAACCACATTCCTGTTGAGCCTCCAAGATAGGTATCACATTCCGAGTCATCAAAACAAAACCCCCATTCCGAGTCTCCAAAAATATAACCATCTTTCCAAGTCCCCAAGGTAAAACCACAATTTTCAGAAATATTGGGGGTTTCCGTGATAAGTCTCACATAGTATAACTGCGGACCATCAGGGAAAACACCCCTTTCCCAATTTTTTAGGGTTTCTATGATGTGTCTCACATAGTATAACTGCGGACCATCAGGGAGAATTCCCATTTCACAATTTTTTAGGGTTTCTATGATGTGTCTCACATAGTATAACTGCGGACCATCAGGGAGAACTCTCCTTGCCCAATTTTTTAGGGTTTCTATGATGTGTCTCACATAGTATAACTGCGGACCATCAGGGAGAACTCTCCTTGCCCAATTTTTTAGGGTTTCTATGATGTGTCTCACATAGTATAACTGCGGACCATCAGGGAGAATTCCCATTTCACAATTTTTTAGGGTTTCTATGATGTGTCTCACATAGTATAACTGCGGACCATCAGGGAGAACTCCCCTTTCCCAATTTTCAGAAATTTGTGGGTCTCCAATGTATGACTTGTATTCTGGCTCATCAAGGTAGAACTTGTTCAGTGGGTTTTGTTTTGATAACTCACAACAAGTATCATCATGGTAAAACTCTTTTTCAGGATTTTGTGGATCTCCAAGGTATAACTCTTTGGCTGGGTCATCAAGGTAGAACTCGTTCTGGGGGTCTTGGTTGTTCAAAATGTCTTCAAACAAAAAAATAACTTCATCCCAAGTTGTGTTAAAAGCAGAATTTTCATTTCGTATCTCAGATACAATTTCCTGTGAAAGAAAATAACAATGTATTAATTTAATACAATATTTTTATTTGTATAAATCAAGCTCTATGAATATTAAAATAAACTTTGTTAACTCTTACATGAGTCTCATCTAAAAAAAAAAAAAAAAAAAAAAATTAAATAAATAAATAAATAAATAAACAAACTTACCTCCATTGATAAGAGGTTCGAGTCCAGTTCATCAATCTGAAGGTTGAGTTCTACACAGGTAGTAGGACTCCAAGGAATAGCAAAGTTATCCCATTCCATTTCGGCATAGGAGTCCATTCTCAAGTGAAGCAGAAAGCGTGTTTGAAAAAGCCTGTGTGGTCGGTGCCTTTTATAAGAAGGGCTGGGTGTGTGTCATTTCCTGTGGAAATTCCCTGGGCGTGTCTTAACTGGAAATGATGTGATGGAAATTCCCTGAAAATGATGTAATGTTTTACCTGGAAATGATACAATGCTGAAGAGTTTATAAAGTGGGTGGGACTTAGCAAAAGTGGGCGGAGCTTAGCAAAAGGGGGCGGGACATAGCAAAAAGTGGGCGTGGCTTAACAAAAAGTGGGCGGGGCTTAGTAAAAGGTGGGCGTGGCTTACCAAAAAGTGGGCGGGGTTTTTCCAAAAAGTGGACGGAGCTTAACAAAAGGTGGGCAGAGCCTACCAAAAAGTGTGTGGCACTGGAGGCGCTCAAATAAGAACATTGAGGGAGGTTTACCATTTTATCTTAGCTCAGTTAAAATATCTTAATAAAGAACCAAACTCAAACATATTTTTTGTTAATGTATTAGACGGTGAGGAGAGTTGTAGGAGAATTAAATTATTTCCCACACATAAACAAATATTTGTAGGGTCATTGTTTGAGTGGGTTATATTCACCAGATGATATTAAGAGTAAAAGGTTAAAAGGTTCATAAGGTCAGAAGGATCACAGGTGTTTAAGTGGTCTAATGAATAAGGATAACATGTCAAAAGGTTAGAAGGTTCGTAAAGAACAGGGTGAGAGAAATAGAGGTCTTTAGGGGCAATGAGGGAGGGAAAGAATTAATATGGAAGTGAATGGGTCAATGTTTGAGTGGGTCAAAGATTAATCTGCCAGATGATATGTAGAAGAAGGATGATAGGTCTATAAGAGAAAACAAATATTTGTAGTGTTTGAGTGGTCTAATGAACAACATTAAGGATAGGTACTACAGACAAAAGGTTCATAAAGATGAGGGTGGGAGAAATAGAGGTGTTTATGATTTTTGAAAAAGACAAGGGGGTAAATGACATTAGATAGGGATTTCCCATATTAAACGGAGGTGTCCCAGAAGCAACATTATTACACTACTTGTGAGAGTGTTGAAAAACCACTTTTCGCACTTGTGTTAGTGTTGAAAAACCACTTTTCACACTTGTGTTAGTGTTGAAAAAACACTTTTCGCACTTGTGTTGGCGCAGGAAACCACGTTTGCACTTGTATTAGTGTGGAAAAAACACTTTTTGCACTTGTGATAGTGTTGAAAAACCACTTTTCGCACTTGTGTTAGTGTTGAAAAACCACTTTTCGCACTTGTGTTAGTGTTGAAAAACCACTTTTCGCACTTGTGTTAGTGTTGAAAAACCACTTTTCGCACTTGTGTTGGTGCAGGAAACCACGTTTGCACTTGTATTAGTGTGGAAAAACCACTTTTTGCACTTGTGATAGTGTTGAAAAACCACTTTTCGCACTTGTGTTAGTGTTGAAAAACCACTTTTCACACTTCTGTTGGTGCAGGAAACCACTTTTGCACTTGTATTAGTGTGGAAAAAACATTTTTGCACTTGTGATAGTGTTGAAAAACCACATTTCGAACTTGTGTTAGTGTTGAAAAACCACTTTTCGCACTTGTGTTGGTGCAGGAAACCACTTTTGCACTTGTATTCGTGTGGAAAAAACCACTTTTCGCACTTGTGTTAGTGTTGAAAAACCACTTTTCGCACTTGTGTTAGTGTTGAAAAACCACTTTTCGCACTTGTGTTAGTGTTGAAAAACCACTTTTCGCACTTGTGTTGGTGCAGGAAACCACTTTTGCACTTGTATTAGTGTGGAAAAAACACTTTTCGCACTTGTGTTAGTGTTGAAAAACCACTTTTTGCACATGTGTTAGTGTTGAAAAACCACTTTTCGCACTTGTGTTGGTGCAGGAAACCACTTTTGCACTTGTATTAGTGTGGAAAAAACACTTTTTGCACTTGTGATAGTGTTGAAAAACCACTTTTCGCACTTGTGTTAGTTTTGAAAAACCACTTTTCGCACTTGTGTTAGTGTTGAAAAACCACTTTTCGCACTTGTGTTGGTGCAGGAAACCACTTTTGCACTTGTATTAGTGTGGAAAAACCACTTTTCGCACTTGTGTTAGTGTTGAAAAACCACTTTTCACACTTGTGTTAGTGTTGAAAAACCACTTTTCGCACTTGTGTTGGTGCAGGAAACCACTTTTGCACTTGTATTAGTGTGGAAAAACCACTTTTCGCACTTGTGTTAGTGTTGAAAAACCACTTTTTCCTCTTGTGTTAGTGTTGAAAAACCACTTTTCGCACTTGTGTTGGTGCAGGAAACCACTTTTGCACATGTATTAGTGTGGAAAAAACACTTTTTGCACTTGTGATAGTGTTGAAAAACCACTTTTCGCACTTGTGTTAGTGTTGAAAAACCACTTTTCACACTTGTGTTAGTGTTGAAAAACCACTTTTCGCACTTGTGTTGGTGCAGGAAACCACTTTTGCACTTGTATTAGTGTGGAAAAACCACTTTTCGCACTTGTGTTAGTGTTGAAAAACCACTTTTTGCACTTGTGTTGGTGCAGGAAACCACTTTTGCACTTGTGTTGGTGCAGGAAACCACTTTTGCACTTGTATTCGTTTGGAAAAACCACTTTTCGCACTTGTGTTAGTGTTGAAAAACCACTTTTCGCACTTGTGTTAGTGTTGAAAAACCACTTTTCGCACTTGTGTTAGTGTTGAAAAACCACTTTTCGCACCTGTGTTGGTGCAGGAAACCACTTTTGCACTTGTATTAGTGTGGAAAAAACACTTTTCGCACCTGTGTTAGTGTTGAAAAACCACTTTTCGCACTTGTGTTAGTGTTGAAAAACCACTTTTCGCACTTGTGTTGGTGCAGGAAAACACTTTTGCACTTGTATTAGTGTGGAAAAAACACTTTTCGCACTTGTGTTCGTGTTGAAAAACCACTTTTCGCACTTGTGTTAGTGTTGAAAAACCACTTTTCGCACTTGTGTTGGTGCAGGAAACCACTTTTGCACTTGTATTAGTGTGGAAAAACCACTTTTCGCACTTGTGTTAGTGTTGAAAAACCACTTTTTGCACTTGAGTTAGTGTTGAAAAACCACTTTTCGCACTTGTGTTGGTGCAGGAAACCACTTTTGCACTTGTATTAGTGTGGAAAAAACACTTTTTGCACTTGTGTTAGTGTTGAAAAACCACTTTTCGCACTTGTGTTGGTGCAGGACACCACTTTTGCACTTGTATTAGTGTGGAAAAAGCACTTTTCGCACTTGTGTTAGTGTTGAAAAACCACTTTTCGCACTTGTGTTAGTGTTGAAAAACCACTTTTCGCACTTGTGTTGGTGCAGGAAACCACTTTTGCACTTGTATTAGTGTGGAAAAAACACTTTTTGCACTTGTGATAGTGTTGAAAAACCACTTTTCGCACTTGTGTTAGTGTTGAAAAACCACTTTTCACACTTGTGTTAGTGTTGAAAAAACACTTTTCGCACTTGTGTTGGTGCAGGAAACCACTTTTGCACTTGTATTAGTGTGGAAAAACCACTTTTCGCACTTGTGTTAGTGTTGAAAAACCACTTTTCGCACTTGTGTTGGTGCAGGAAACCACTTTTGCACTTGTATTCGTGTGGAAAAAACACTTTTTTCACTTGAGATAGCGTTGAAAAACCACTTTTCGCACTTGTGTTAGTGTTGAAAAACCACTTTTCGTACTCGTGTTGGTGCAGGAAACCACTTTTGCACTTGTATTAGTGTGGAAAAACCACTTTTCACACTTGTGTTAGTGTTGAAAAACCACTTTTCGCACTTGTGTTAGTGTTGAAAAACCACTTTTCGCACTTGTGTTGGTGCAGGAAACCACTTTTGCACTTGTATTAGTGTGGAAAAAACACTTTTTGCACTTGTGATAGTGTTGAAAAACCACTTTTCGCACTTGTGTTAGTGTTGAAAAACCACTTTTCGCACTTGTGTTAGTGTTGAAAAACCACTTTTCGCACTTGTGTTGGTGCAGGAAACCACTTTTGCATTTGTATTAGTGTGGAAAAACCACTTTTCGCACTTGTGTTAGTGTTGAAAAACCACTTTTCGCACTTGTGTTAGTGTTGAAAAACCACTTTTCGCACTTGTGTTGGTGCAGGAAACTACTTTTGCACTTGTATTAGTGTGGAAAAAACACTTTTTGCACTTGTGAGAGTGTTGAAAAACCACTTTTCGCACTTGTGTTAGTGTTGAAAAAACACTTTTCACACTTGTGTTAGTGTTGAAAAAACACTTTTCGCACTTGTGTTGGCGCAGGAAACCACGTTTGCACTTGTATTAGTGTGGAAAAAACACTTTTTGCACTTGTGATAGTGTTGAAAAACCACTTTTCGCACTTGTGTTAGTGTTGAAAAACCACTTTTCGCACTTGTGTTAGTGTTGAAAAACCACTTTTCGCACTTGTGTTAGTGTTGAAAAACCACTTTTCGCACTTGTGTTGGTGCAGGAAACCACGTTTGCACTTGTATTAGTGTGGAAAAACCACTTTTTGCACTTGTGATAGTGTTGAAAAACCACTTTTCGCACTTGTGTTAGTGTTGAAAAACCACTTTTCACACTTCTGTTGGTGCAGGAAACCACTTTTGCACTTGTATTAGTGTGGAAAAAACATTTTTGCACTTGTGATAGTGTTGAAAAACCACATTTCGAACTTGTGTTAGTGTTGAAAAACCACTTTTCGCACTTGTGTTGGTGCAGGAAACCACTTTTGCACTTGTATTCGTGTGGAAAAAACCACTTTTCGCACTTGTGTTAGTGTTGAAAAACCACTTTTCGCACTTGTGTTAGTGTTGAAAAACCACTTTTCGCACTTGTGTTAGTGTTGAAAAACCACTTTTCGCACTTGTGTTGGTGCAGGAAACCACTTTTGCACTTGTATTAGTGTGGAAAAAACACTTTTCGCACTTGTGTTAGTGTTGAAAAACCACTTTTTGCACATGTGTTAGTGTTGAAAAACCACTTTTCGCACTTGTGTTGGTGCAGGAAACCACTTTTGCACTTGTATTAGTGTGGAAAAAACACTTTTTGCACTTGTGATAGTGTTGAAAAACCACTTTTCGCACTTGTGTTAGTTTTGAAAAACCACTTTTCGCACTTGTGTTAGTGTTGAAAAACCACTTTTCGCACTTGTGTTGGTGCAGGAAACCACTTTTGCACTTGTATTAGTGTGGAAAAACCACTTTTCGCACTTGTGTTAGTGTTGAAAAACCACTTTTCACACTTGTGTTAGTGTTGAAAAACCACTTTTCGCACTTGTGTTGGTGCAGGAAACCACTTTTGCACTTGTATTAGTGTGGAAAAACCACTTTTCGCACTTGTGTTAGTGTTGAAAAACCACTTTTTCCTCTTGTGTTAGTGTTGAAAAACCACTTTTCGCACTTGTGTTGGTGCAGGAAACCACTTTTGCACATGTATTAGTGTGGAAAAAACACTTTTTGCACTTGTGATAGTGTTGAAAAACCACTTTTCGCACTTGTGTTAGTTTTGAAAAACCACTTTTCGCACTTGTGTTAGTGTTGAAAAACCACTTTTCGCACTTGTGTTGGTGCAGGAAACCACTTTTGCACTTGTATTAGTGTGGAAAAACCACTTTTCGCACTTGTGTTAGTGTTGAAAAACCACTTTTCACACTTGTGTTAGTGTTGAAAAACCACTTTTCGCACTTGTGTTGGTGCAGCAAACCACTTTTGCACTTGTATTAGTGTGGAAAAACCACTTTTCGCACTTGTGTTAGTGTTGAAAAACCACTTTTTCCTCTTGTGTTAGTGTTGAAAAACCACTTTTCGCACTTGTGTTGGTGCAGGAAACCACTTTTGCACATGTATTAGTGTGGAAAAAACACTTTTTGCACTTGTGATAGTGTTGAAAAACCACTTTTCGCACTTGTGTTAGTGTTGAAAAACCACTTTTCACACTTGTGTTAGTGTTGAAAAACCACTTTTCGCACTTGTGTTGGTGCAGGAAACCACTTTTGCACTTGTATTAGTGTGGAAAAACCACTTTTCGCATTTGTGTTAGTGTTGAAAAACCACTTTTTGCACTTGTGTTGGTGCAGGAAACCACTTTTGCACTTGTGTTGGTGAAGGAAACCACTTTTGCACTTGTATTCGTTTGGAAAAACCACTTTTCGCACTTGTGTTAGTGTTGAAAAACCACTTTTTGCACTTGTGTTAGTGTTGAAAAACCACTTTTCGCACTTGTGTTAGTGTTGAAAAACCACTTTTCGCACCTGTGTTGGTGCAGGAAACCACTTTTGCACTTGTATTAGTGTGGAAAAAACACTTTTCGCACCTGTGTTAGTGTTGAAAAACCACTTTTCGCACTTGTGTTAGTGTTGAAAAACCACTTTTCGCACTTGTGTTGGTGCAGGACACCACTTTTGCACTTGTATTAGTGTGGAAAAAGCACTTTTCGCACTTGTGTTAGTGTTGAAAAACCACTTTTCGCACTTGTGTTAGTGTTGAAAAACCACTTTTCGCACTTGTGTTGGTGCAGGAAACCACTTTTGCACTTGTATTAGTGTGGAAAAAACACTTTTTGCACTTGTGATAGTGTTGAAAAACCACTTTTCGCACTTGTGTTAGTGTTGAAAAACCACTTTTCGCACTTGTGTTGGTGCAGGAAACCACTTTTGCATTTGTATTAGTGTGGAAAAACCACTTTTCGCACTTGTGTTAGTGTTGAAAAACCACTTTTCGCACTTGTGTTAGTGTTGAAAAACCACTTTTCGCACTTGTGTTGGTGCAGGAAACTACTTTTGCACTTGTATTAGTGTGGAAAAAACACTTTTTGCACTTGTGAGAGTGTTGAAAAACCACTTTTCGCACTTGTGTTAGTGTTGAAAAACCACTTTTCACACTTGTGTTAGTGTTGAAAAAACACTTTTCGCACTTGTGTTGGCGCAGGAAACCACGTTTGCACTTGTATTAGTGTGGAAAAAACACTTTTTGCACTTGTGATAGTGTTGAAAAACCACTTTTCGCACTTGTGTTAGTGTTGAAAAACCACTTTTCGCACTTGTGTTAGTGTTGAAAAACCACTTTTCGCACTTGTGTTAGTGTTGAAAAACCACTTTTCGCACTTGTGTTGGTGCAGGAAACCACGTTTGCACTTGTATTAGTGTGGAAAAACCACTTTTTGCACTTGTGATAGTGTTGAAAAACCACTTTTCGCACTTGTGTTAGTGTTGAAAAACCACTTTTCACACTTCTGTTGGTGCAGGAAACCACTTTTGCACTTGTATTAGTGTGGAAAAAACATTTTTGCACTTGTGATAGTGTTGAAAAACCACATTTCGAACTTGTGTTAGTGTTGAAAAACCACTTTTCGCACTTGTGTTGGTGCAGGAAACCACTTTTGCACTTGTATTCGTGTGGAAAAAACCACTTTTCGCACTTGTGTTAGTGTTGAAAAACCACTTTTCGCACTTGTGTTAGTGTTGAAAAACCACTTTTCGCACTTGTGTTAGTGTTGACAAACCACTTTTCGCACTTGTGTTGGTGCAGGAAACCACTTTTGCACTTGTATTAGTGTGGAAAAAACACTTTTCGCACTTGTGTTAGTGTTGAAAAACCACTTTTTGCACATGTGTTAGTGTTGAAAAACCACTTTTCGCACTTGTGTTGGTGCAGGAAACCACTTTTGCACTTGTATTAGTGTGGAAAAAACACTTTTTGCACTTGTGATAGTGTTGAAAAACCACTTTTCGCACTTGTGTTAGTTTTGAAAAACCACTTTTCGCACTTGTGTTAGTGTTGAAAAACCACTTTTCGCACTTGTGTTGGTGCAGGAAACCACTTTTGCACTTGTATTAGTGTGGAAAAACCACTTTTCGCACTTGTGTTAGTGTTGAAAAACCACTTTTCACACTTGTGTTAGTGTTGAAAAACCACTTTTCGCACTTGTGTTGGTGCAGGAAACCACTTTTGCACTTGTATTAGTGTGGAAAAACCACTTTTCGCACTTGTGTTAGTGTTGAAAAACCACTTTTTCCTCTTGTGTTAGTGTTGAAAAACCACTTTTCGCACTTGTGTTGGTGCAGGAAACCACTTTTGCACATGTATTAGTGTGGAAAAAACACTTTTTGCACTTGTGATAGTGTTGAAAAACCACTTTTCGCACTTGTGTTAGTGTTGAAAAACCACTTTTCACACTTGTGTTAGTGTTGAAAAACCACTTTTCGCACTTGTGTTGGTGCAGGAAACCACTTTTGCACTTGTATTAGTGTGGAAAAACCACTTTTCGCACTTGTGTTAGTGTTGAAAAACCACTTTTTGCACTTGTGTTGGTGCAGGAAACCACTTTTGCACTTGTGTTGGTGCAGGAAACCACTTTTGCACTTGTATTCGTTTGGAAAAACCACTTTTCGCACTTGTGTTAGTGTTGAAAAACCACTTTTCGCACTTGTGTTAGTGTTGAAAAACCACTTTTCGCACTTGTGTTAGTGTTGAAAAACCACTTTTCGCACCTGTGTTGGTGCAGGAAACCACTTTTGCACTTGTATTAGTGTGGAAAAAACACTTTTTGCACCTGTGTTAGTGTTGAAAAACCACTTTTCGCACTTGTGTTAGTGTTGAAAAACCACTTTTCGCACTTGTGTTGGTGCAGGAAACCACTTTTGCACTTGTATTAGTGTGGAAAAAACACTTTTCGCACTTGTGTTCGTGTTGAAAAACCACTTTTCGCACTTGTGTTAGTGTTGAAAAACCACTTTTCGCACTTGTGTTGGTGCAGGAAACCACTTTTGCACTTGTATTAGTGTGGAAAAACCACTTTTCGCACTTGTGTTAGTGTTGAAAAACCACTTTTTGCACTTGAGTTAGTGTTGAAAAACCACTTTTCGCACTTGTGTTGGTGCAGGAAACCACTTTTGCACTTGTATTAGTGTGGAAAAAACACTTTTTGCACTTGTGTTAGTGTTGAAAAACCACTTTTCGCACTTGTGTTGGTGCAGGACACCACTTTTGCACTTGTATTAGTGTGGAAAAAGCACTTTTCGCACTTGTGTTAGTGTTGAAAAACCACTTTTCGCACTTGTGTTAGTGTTGAAAAACCACTTTTCGCACTTGTGTTGGTGCAGGAAACCACTTTTGCACTTGTATTAGTGTGGAAAAAACACTTTTTGCACTTGTGATAGTGTTGAAAAACCACTTTTCGCACTTGTGTTAGTGTTGAAAAACCACTTTTCACACTTGTGTTAGTGTTGAAAAAACACTTTTCGCACTTGTGTTGGTGCAGGAAACCACTTTTGCACTTGTATTAGTGTGGAAAAACCACTTTTCGCACTTGTGTTAGTGTTGAAAAACCACTTTTCGCACTTGTGTTGGTGCAGGAAACCACTTTTGCACTTGTATTCGTGTGGAAAAAACACTTTTTTCACTTGAGATAGCGTTGAAAAACCACTTTTCGCACTTGTGTTAGTGTTGAAAAACCACTTTTCGTACTCGTGTTGGTGCAGGAAACCACTTTTGCACTTGTATTAGTGTGGAAAAACCACTTTTCACACTTGTGTTAGTGTTGAAAAACCACTTTTCGCACTTGTGTTAGTGTTGAAAAACCACTTTTCGCACTTGTGTTGGTGCAGGAAACCACTTTTGCACTTGTATTAGTGTGGAAAAAACACTTTTTGCACTTGTGATAGTGTTGAAAAACCACTTTTCGCACTTGTGTTAGTGTTGAAAAACCACTTTTCGCACTTGTGTTAGTGTTGAAAAACCACTTTTCGCACTTGTGTTGGTGCAGGAAACCACTTTTGCATTTGTATTAGTGTGGAAAAACCACTTTTCGCACTTGTGTTAGTGTTGAAAAACCACTTTTCGCACTTGTGTTAGTGTTGAAAAACCACTTTTCGCACTTGTGTTGGTGCAGGAAACTACTTTTGCACTTGTATTAGTGTGGAAAAAACACTTTTTGCACTTGTGAGAGTGTTGAAAAACCACTTTTCGCACTTGTGTTAGTGTTGAAAAACCACTTTTCACACTTGTGTTAGTGTTGAAAAAACACTTTTCGCACTTGTGTTGGCGCAGGAAACCACGTTTGCACTTGTATTAGTGTGGAAAAAACACTTTTTGCACTTGTGATAGTGTTGAAAAACCACTTTTCGCACTTGTGTTAGTGTTGAAAAACCACTTTTCGCACTTGTGTTAGTGTTGAAAAACCACTTTTCGCACTTGTGTTAGTGTTGAAAAACCACTTTTCGCACTTGTGTTGGTGCAGGAAACCACGTTTGCACTTGTATTAGTGTGGAAAAACCACTTTTTGCACTTGTGATAGTGTTGAAAAACCACTTTTCGCACTTGTGTTAGTGTTGAAAAACCACTTTTCACACTTCTGTTGGTGCAGGAAACCACTTTTGCACTTGTATTAGTGTGGAAAAAACATTTTTGCACTTGTGATAGTGTTGAAAAACCACATTTCGAACTTGTGTTAGTGTTGAAAAACCACTTTTCGCACTTGTGTTGGTGCAGGAAACCACTTTTGCACTTGTATTCGTGTGGAAAAAACCACTTTTCGCACTTGTGTTAGTGTTGAAAAACCACTTTTCGCACTTGTGTTAGTGTTGAAAAACCACTTTTCGCACTTGTGTTAGTGTTGAAAAACCACTTTTCGCACTTGTGTTGGTGCAGGAAACCACTTTTGCACTTGTATTAGTGTGGAAAAAACACTTTTCGCACTTGTGTTAGTGTTGAAAAACCACTTTTTGCACATGTGTTAGTGTTGAAAAACCACTTTTCGCACTTGTGTTGGTGCAGGAAACCACTTTTGCACTTGTATTAGTGTGGAAAAAACACTTTTTGCACTTGTGATAGTGTTGAAAAACCACTTTTCGCACTTGTGTTAGTTTTGAAAAACCACTTTTCGCACTTGTGTTAGTGTTGAAAAACCACTTTTCGCACTTGTGTTGGTGCAGGAAACCACTTTTGCACTTGTATTAGTGTGGAAAAACCACTTTTCGCACTTGTGTTAGTGTTGAAAAACCACTTTTCACACTTGTGTTAGTGTTGAAAAACCACTTTTCGCACTTGTGTTGGTGCAGGAAACCACTTTTGCACTTGTATTAGTGTGGAAAAACCACTTTTCGCACTTGTGTTAGTGTTGAAAAACCACTTTTTCCTCTTGTGTTAGTGTTGAAAAACCACTTTTCGCACTTGTGTTGGTGCAGGAAACCACTTTTGCACATGTATTAGTGTGGAAAAAACACTTTTTGCACTTGTGATAGTGTTGAAAAACCACTTTTCGCACTTGTGTTAGTGTTGAAAAACCACTTTTCACACTTGTGTTAGTGTTGAAAAACCACTTTTCGCACTTGTGTTGGTGCAGGAAACCACTTTTGCACTTGTATTAGTGTGGAAAAACCACTTTTCGCACTTGTGTTAGGGTTGAAAAACCACTTTTCGCACTTGTGTTAGTGTTGAAAAACCACTTTTCGCACTTGTGTTGGTGCAGGAAACCACTTTTGCACTTGTGTTGGTGCAGGAAACCACTTTTGCACTTGTATTCGTTTGGAAAAACCACTTTTCGCACTTGTGTTAGTGTTGAAAAACCACTTTTCGCACTTGTGTTAGTGTTGAAAAACCACTTTTCGCACTTGTGTTGGTGCAGGAAACCACTTTTGCACTTGTATTAGTGTGGAAAAAACACTTTTCGCACTTGTGTTCGTGTTGAAAAACCACTTTTCGCACTTGTGTTAGTGTGGAAAAAACACTTTTCGCACCTGTGTTAGTGTTGAAAAACCACTTTTCGCACTTGTGTTAGTGTTGAAAAACCACTTTTCGCACTTGTGTTGGTGCAGGAAACCACTTTTGCACTTGTATTAGTGTGGAAAAAACACTTTTCGCACTTGTGTTCGTGTTGAAAAACCACTTTTCGCACTTGTGTTAGTGTTGAAAAACCACTTTTCGCACTTGTGTTGGTGCAGGAAACCACTTTTGCACTTGTATTAGTGTGGAAAAACCACTTTTCGCACTTGTGTTAGTGTTGAAAAACCACTTTTTGCACTTGAGTTAGTGTTGAAAAACCACTTTTCGCACTTGTGTTGGTGCAGGAAACCACTTTTGCACTTGTATTAGTGTGGAAAAAACACTTTTTGCACTTGTGTTAGTGTTGAAAAACCACTTTTCGCACTTGTGTTGGTGCAGGACACCACTTTTGCACTTGTATTAGTGTGGAAAAAGCACTTTTCGCACTTGTGTTAGTGTTGAAAAACCACTTTTCGCACTTGTGTTAGTGTTGAAAAACCACTTTTCGCACTTGTGTTGGTGCAGGAAACCACTTTTGCACTTGTATTAGTGTGGAAAAAACACTTTTTGCACTTGTGATAGTGTTGAAAAACCACTTTTCGCACTTGTGTTAGTGTTGAAAAACCACTTTTCGCACTTGTGTTGGTGCAGGAAACCACTTTTGCATTTGTATTAGTGTGGAAAAACCACTTTTCGCACTTGTGTTAGTGTTGAAAAACCACTTTTCGCACTTGTGTTAGTGTTGAAAAACCACTTTTCGCACTTGTGTTGGTGCAGGAAACTACTTTTGCACTTGTATTAGTGTGGAAAAAACACTTTTTGCACTTGTGAGAGTGTTGAAAAACCACTTTTCGCACTTGTGTTAGTGTTGAAAAACCACTTTTCACACTTGTGTTAGTGTTGAAAAAACACTTTTCGCACTTGTGTTGGCGCAGGAAACCACGTTTGCACTTGTATTAGTGTGGAAAAAACACTTTTTGCACTTGTGATAGTGTTGAAAAACCACTTTTCGTACTCGTGTTGGTGCAGGAAACCACTTTTGCACTTGTATTAGTGTGGAAAAACCACTTTTCACACTTGTGTTAGTGTTGAAAAACCACTTTTCGCACTTGTGTTAGTGTTGAAAAACCACTTTTCGCACTTGTGTTGGTGCAGGAAACCACTTTTGCACTTGTATTAGTGTGGAAAAAACACTTTTTGCACTTGTGATAGTGTTGAAAAACCACTTTTCGCACTTGTGTTAGTGTTGAAAAACCACTTTTCGCACTTGTGTTAGTGTTGAAAAACCACTTTTCGCACTTGTGTTGGTGCAGGAAACCACTTTTGCATTTGTATTAGTGTGGAAAAACCACTTTTCGCACTTGTGTTAGTGTTGAAAAACCACTTTTCGCACTTGTGTTAGTGTTGAAAAACCACTTTTCGCACTTGTGTTGGTGCAGGAAACTACTTTTGCACTTGTATTAGTGTGGAAAAAACACTTTTTGCACTTGTGAGAGTGTTGAAAAACCACTTTTCGCACTTGTGTTAGTGTTGAAAAACCACTTTTCACACTTGTGTTAGTGTTGAAAAAACACTTTTCGCACTTGTGTTGGCGCAGGAAACCACGTTTGCACTTGTATTAGTGTGGAAAAAACACTTTTTGCACTTGTGATAGTGTTGAAAAACCACTTTTCGCACTTGTGTTAGTGTTGAAAAACCACTTTTCGCACTTGTGTTAGTGTTGAAAAACCACTTTTCGCACTTGTGTTAGTGTTGAAAAACCACTTTTCGCACTTGTGTTGGTGCAGGAAACCACGTTTGCACTTGTATTAGTGTGGAAAAACCACTTTTTGCACTTGTGATAGTGTTGAAAAACCACTTTTCGCACTTGTGTTAGTGTTGAAAAACCACTTTTCACACTTCTGTTGGTGCAGGAAACCACTTTTGCACTTGTATTAGTGTGGAAAAAACATTTTTGCACTTGTGATAGTGTTGAAAAACCACATTTCGAACTTGTGTTAGTGTTGAAAAACCACTTTTCGCACTTGTGTTGGTGCAGGAAACCACTTTTGCACTTGTATTCGTGTGGAAAAAACCACTTTTCGCACTTGTGTTAGTGTTGAAAAACCACTTTTCGCACTTGTGTTAGTGTTGAAAAACCACTTTTCGCACTTGTGTTAGTGTTGAAAAACCACTTTTCGCACTTGTGTTGGTGCAGGAAACCACTTTTGCACTTGTATTAGTGTGGAAAAAACACTTTTCGCACTTGTGTTAGTGTTGAAAAACCACTTTTTGCACATGTGTTAGTGTTGAAAAACCACTTTTCGCACTTGTGTTGGTGCAGGAAACCACTTTTGCACTTGTATTAGTGTGGAAAAAACACTTTTTGCACTTGTGATAGTGTTGAAAAACCACTTTTCGCACTTGTGTTAGTTTTGAAAAACCACTTTTCGCACTTGTGTTAGTGTTGAAAAACCACTTTTCGCACTTGTGTTGGTGCAGGAAACCACTTTTGCACTTGTATTAGTGTGGAAAAACCACTTTTCGCACTTGTGTTAGTGTTGAAAAACCACTTTTCACACTTGTGTTAGTGTTGAAAAACCACTTTTCGCACTTGTGTTGGTGCAGGAAACCACTTTTGCACTTGTATTAGTGTGGAAAAACCACTTTTCGCACTTGTGTTAGTGTTGAAAAACCACTTTTTCCTCTTGTGTTAGTGTTGAAAAACCACTTTTCGCACTTGTGTTGGTGCAGGAAACCACTTTTGCACATGTATTAGTGTGGAAAAAACACTTTTTGCACTTGTGATAGTGTTGAAAAACCACTTTTCGCACTTGTGTTAGTGTTGAAAAACCACTTTTCACACTTGTGTTAGTGTTGAAAAACCACTTTTCGCACTTGTGTTGGTGCAGGAAACCACTTTTGCACTTGTATTAGTGTGGAAAAACCACTTTTCGCACTTGTGTTAGGGTTGAAAAACCACTTTTCGCACTTGTGTTAGTGTTGAAAAACCACTTTTCGCACTTGTGTTGGTGCAGGAAACCACTTTTGCACTTGTGTTGGTGCAGGAAACCACTTTTGCACTTGTATTCGTTTGGAAAAACCACTTTTCGCACTTGTGTTAGTGTTGAAAAACCACTTTTCGCACTTGTGTTAGTGTTGAAAAACCACTTTTCGCACTTGTGTTGGTGCAGGAAACCACTTTTGCACTTGTATTAGTGTGGAAAAAACACTTTTCGCACTTGTGTTCGTGTTGAAAAACCACTTTTCGCACTTGTGTTAGTGTGGAAAAAACACTTTTCGCACCTGTGTTAGTGTTGAAAAACCACTTTTCGCACTTGTGTTAGTGTTGAAAAACCACTTTTCGCACTTGTGTTGGTGCAGGAAACCACTTTTGCACTTGTATTAGTGTGGAAAAAACACTTTTCGCACTTGTGTTCGTGTTGAAAAACCACTTTTCGCACTTGTGTTAGTGTTGAAAAACCACTTTTCGCACTTGTGTTGGTGCAGGAAACCACTTTTGCACTTGTATTAGTGTGGAAAAACCACTTTTCGCACTTGTGTTAGTGTTGAAAAACCACTTTTTGCACTTGAGTTAGTGTTGAAAAACCACTTTTCGCACTTGTGTTGGTGCAGGAAACCACTTTTGCACTTGTATTAGTGTGGAAAAAACACTTTTTGCACTTGTGTTAGTGTTGAAAAACCACTTTTCGCACTTGTGTTGGTGCAGGACACCACTTTTGCACTTGTATTAGTGTGGAAAAAGCACTTTTCGCACTTGTGTTAGTGTTGAAAAACCACTTTTCGCACTTGTGTTAGTGTTGAAAAACCACTTTTCGCACTTGTGTTGGTGCAGGAAACCACTTTTGCACTTGTATTAGTGTGGAAAAAACACTTTTTGCACTTGTGATAGTGTTGAAAAACCACTTTTCGCACTTGTGTTAGTGTTGAAAAACCACTTTTCGCACTTGTGTTGGTGCAGGAAACCACTTTTGCATTTGTATTAGTGTGGAAAAACCACTTTTCGCACTTGTGTTAGTGTTGAAAAACCACTTTTCGCACTTGTGTTAGTGTTGAAAAACCACTTTTCGCACTTGTGTTGGTGCAGGAAACTACTTTTGCACTTGTATTAGTGTGGAAAAAACACTTTTTGCACTTGTGAGAGTGTTGAAAAACCACTTTTCGCACTTGTGTTAGTGTTGAAAAACCACTTTTCACACTTGTGTTAGTGTTGAAAAAACACTTTTCGCACTTGTGTTGGCGCAGGAAACCACGTTTGCACTTGTATTAGTGTGGAAAAAACACTTTTTGCACTTGTGATAGTGTTGAAAAACCACTTTTCGCACTTGTGTTAGTGTTGAAAAACCACTTTTCGCACTTGTGTTAGTGTTGAAAAACCACTTTTCGCACTTGTGTTAGTGTTGAAAAACCACTTTTCGCACTTGTGTTGGTGCAGGAAACCACGTTTGCACTTGTATTAGTGTGGAAAAACCACTTTTTGCACTTGTGATAGTGTTGAAAAACCACTTTTCGCACTTGTGTTAGTGTTGAAAAACCACTTTTCACACTTCTGTTGGTGCAGGAAACCACTTTTGCACTTGTATTAGTGTGGAAAAAACATTTTTGCACTTGTGATAGTGTTGAAAAACCACATTTCGAACTTGTGTTAGTGTTGAAAAACCACTTTTCGCACTTGTGTTGGTGCAGGAAACCACTTTTGCACTTGTATTCGTGTGGAAAAAACCACTTTTCGCACTTGTGTTAGTGTTGAAAAACCACTTTTCGCACTTGTGTTAGTGTTGAAAAACCACTTTTCGCACTTGTGTTAGTGTTGAAAAACCACTTTTCGCACTTGTGTTGGTGCAGGAAACCACTTTTGCACTTGTATTAGTGTGGAAAAAACACTTTTCGCACTTGTGTTAGTGTTGAAAAACCACTTTTTGCACATGTGTTAGTGTTGAAAAACCACTTTTCGCACTTGTGTTGGTGCAGGAAACCACTTTTGCACTTGTATTAGTGTGGAAAAAACACTTTTTGCACTTGTGATAGTGTTGAAAAACCACTTTTCGCACTTGTGTTAGTTTTGAAAAACCACTTTTCGCACTTGTGTTAGTGTTGAAAAACCACTTTTCGCACTTGTGTTGGTGCAGGAAACCACTTTTGCACTTGTATTAGTGTGGAAAAACCACTTTTCGCACTTGTGTTAGTGTTGAAAAACCACTTTTCACACTTGTGTTAGTGTTGAAAAACCACTTTTCGCACTTGTGTTGGTGCAGGAAACCACTTTTGCACTTGTATTAGTGTGGAAAAACCACTTTTCGCACTTGTGTTAGTGTTGAAAAACCACTTTTTCCTCTTGTGTTAGTGTTGAAAAACCACTTTTCGCACTTGTGTTGGTGCAGGAAACCACTTTTGCACATGTATTAGTGTGGAAAAAACACTTTTTGCACTTGTGATAGTGTTGAAAAACCACTTTTCGCACTTGTGTTAGTGTTGAAAAACCACTTTTCACACTTGTGTTAGTGTTGAAAAACCACTTTTCGCACTTGTGTTGGTGCAGGAAACCACTTTTGCACTTGTATTAGTGTGGAAAAACCACTTTTCGCACTTGTGTTAGTGTTGAAAAACCACGTTTTGCACTTGTGTTGGTGCAGGAAACCACTTTTGCACTTGTGTTGGTGCAGGAAACCACTTTTGCACTTGTATTCGTTTGGAAAAACCACTTTTCGCACTTGTGTTAGTGTTGAAAAACCACTTTTCGCACTTGTGTTAGTGTTGAAAAACCACTTTTCGCACTTGTGTTAGTGTTGAAAAACCACTTTTCGCACCTGTGTTGGTGCAGGAAACCACTTTTGCACTTGTATTAGTGTGGAAAAAACACTTTTCGCACCTGTGTTAGTGTTGAAAAACCACTTTTCGCACTTGTGTTAGTGTTGAAAAACCACTTTTCGCACTTGTGTTGGTGCAGGAAACCACTTTTGCACTTGTATTAGTGTGGAAAAAACACTTTTCGCACTTGTGTTCGTGTTGAAAAACCACTTTTCGCACTTGTGTTAGTGTTGAAAAACCACTTTTCGCACTTGTGTTGGTGCAGGAAACCACTTTTGCACTTGTATTAGTGTGGAAAAACCACTTTTCGCACTTGTGTTAGTGTTGAAAAACCACTTTTTGCACTTGAGTTAGTGTTGAAAAACCACTTTTCGCACTTGTGTTGGTGCAGGAAACCACTTTTGCACTTGTATTAGTGTGGAAAAAACACTTTTTGCACTTGTGTTAGTGTTGAAAAACCACTTTTCGCACTTGTGTTGGTGCAGGACACCACTTTTGCACTTGTATTAGTGTGGAAAAAGCACTTTTCGCACTTGTGTTAGTGTTGAAAAACCACTTTTCGCACTTGTGTTAGTGTTGAAAAACCACTTTTCGCACTTGTGTTGGTGCAGGAAACCACTTTTGCACTTGTATTAGTGTGGAAAAAACACTTTTTGCACTTGTGATAGTGTTGAAAAACCACTTTTCGCACTTGTGTTAGTGTTGAAAAACCACTTTTCACACTTGTGTTAGTGTTGAAAAAACACTTTTCGCACTTGTGTTGGTGCAGGAAACCACTTTTGCACTTGTATTAGTGTGGAAAAACCACTTTTCGCACTTGTGTTAGTGTTGAAAAACCACTTTTCGCACTTGTGTTGGTGCAGGAAACCACTTTTGCACTTGTATTCGTGTGGAAAAAACACTTTTTTCACTTGAGATAGCGTTGAAAAACCACTTTTCGCACTTGTGTTAGTGTTGAAAAACCACTTTTCGTACTCGTGTTGGTGCAGGAAACCACTTTTGCACTTGTATTAGTGTGGAAAAACCACTTTTCACACTTGTGTTAGTGTTGAAAAACCACTTTTCGCACTTGTGTTAGTGTTGAAAAACCACTTTTCGCACTTGTGTTGGTGCAGGAAACCACTTTTGCACTTGTATTAGTGTGGAAAAAACACTTTTTGCACTTGTGATAGTGTTGAAAAACCACTTTTCGCACTTGTGTTAGTGTTGAAAAACCACTTTTCGCACTTGTGTTAGTGTTGAAAAACCACTTTTCGCACTTGTGTTGGTGCAGGAAACCACTTTTGCATTTGTATTAGTGTGGAAAAACCACTTTTCGCACTTGTGTTAGTGTTGAAAAACCACTTTTCGCACTTGTGTTAGTGTTGAAAAACCACTTTTCGCACTTGTGTTGGTGCAGGAAACTACTTTTGCACTTGTATTAGTGTGGAAAAAACACTTTTTGCACTTGTGAGAGTGTTGAAAAACCACTTTTCGCACTTGTGTTAGTGTTGAAAAACCACTTTTCACACTTGTGTTAGTGTTGAAAAAACACTTTTCGCACTTGTGTTGGCGCAGGAAACCACGTTTGCACTTGTATTAGTGTGGAAAAAACACTTTTTGCACTTGTGATAGTGTTGAAAAACCACTTTTCGCACTTGTGTTAGTGTTGAAAAACCACTTTTCGCACTTGTGTTAGTGTTGAAAAACCACTTTTCGCACTTGTGTTAGTGTTGAAAAACCACTTTTCGCACTTGTGTTGGTGCAGGAAACCACGTTTGCACTTGTATTAGTGTGGAAAAACCACTTTTTGCACTTGTGATAGTGTTGAAAAACCACTTTTCGCACTTGTGTTAGTGTTGAAAAACCACTTTTCACACTTCTGTTGGTGCAGGAAACCACTTTTGCACTTGTATTAGTGTGGAAAAAACATTTTTGCACTTGTGATAGTGTTGAAAAACCACATTTCGAACTTGTGTTAGTGTTGAAAAACCACTTTTCGCACTTGTGTTGGTGCAGGAAACCACTTTTGCACTTGTATTCGTGTGGAAAAAACCACTTTTCGCACTTGTGTTAGTGTTGAAAAACCACTTTTCGCACTTGTGTTAGTGTTGAAAAACCACTTTTCGCACTTGTGTTAGTGTTGAAAAACCACTTTTCGCACTTGTGTTGGTGCAGGAAACCACTTTTGCACTTGTATTAGTGTGGAAAAAACACTTTTCGCACTTGTGTTAGTGTTGAAAAACCACTTTTTGCACATGTGTTAGTGTTGAAAAACCACTTTTCGCACTTGTGTTGGTGCAGGAAACCACTTTTGCACTTGTATTAGTGTGGAAAAAACACTTTTTGCACTTGTGATAGTGTTGAAAAACCACTTTTCGCACTTGTGTTAGTTTTGAAAAACCACTTTTCGCACTTGTGTTAGTGTTGAAAAACCACTTTTCGCACTTGTGTTGGTGCAGGAAACCACTTTTGCACTTGTATTAGTGTGGAAAAACCACTTTTCGCACTTGTGTTAGTGTTGAAAAACCACTTTTCACACTTGTGTTAGTGTTGAAAAACCACTTTTCGCACTTGTGTTGGTGCAGGAAACCACTTTTGCACTTGTATTAGTGTGGAAAAACCACTTTTCGCACTTGTGTTAGTGTTGAAAAACCACTTTTTCCTCTTGTGTTAGTGTTGAAAAACCACTTTTCGCACTTGTGTTGGTGCAGGAAACCACTTTTGCACATGTATTAGTGTGGAAAAAACACTTTTTGCACTTGTGATAGTGTTGAAAAACCACTTTTCGCACTTGTGTTAGTGTTGAAAAACCACTTTTCACACTTGTGTTAGTGTTGAAAAACCACTTTTCGCACTTGTGTTGGTGCAGGAAACCACTTTTGCACTTGTATTAGTGTGGAAAAACCACTTTTCGCACTTGTGTTAGGGTTGAAAAACCACTTTTCGCACTTGTGTTAGTGTTGAAAAACCACTTTTCGCACTTGTGTTGGTGCAGGAAACCACTTTTGCACTTGTGTTGGTGCAGGAAACCACTTTTGCACTTGTATTCGTTTGGAAAAACCACTTTTCGCACTTGTGTTAGTGTTGAAAAACCACTTTTCGCACTTGTTTTAGTGTTGAAAAACCACTTTTCGCACTTGTGTTAGTGTTGAAAAACCACTTTTTGCACTTGAGTTAGTGTTGAAAAACCACTTTTCGCACTTGTGTTGGTGCAGGAAACCACTTTTGCACTTGTATTAGTGTGGAAAAAACACTTTTTGCACTTGTGTTAGTGTTGAAAAACCACTTTTCGCACTTGTGTTAGTGTTGAAAAACCACTTTTCGCACTTGTGTTGGTGCAGGAAACCACTTTTGCACTTGTATTAGTGTGGAAAAAACACTTTTCGCACTTGTGCTCGTGTTGAAAAACCACTTTTCGCACTTGTGTTAGTGTTGAAAAACCACTTTTCGCACTTGTGTTGGTGCAGGAAACCACTTTTGCACTTGTATTAGTGTGGAAAAACCACTTTTCGCACTTGTGTTAGTGTTGAAAAACCACTTTTTGCACTTGAGTTAGTGTTGAAAAACCACTTTTCGCACTTGTGTTGGTGCAGGAAACCACTTTTGCACTTGTATTAGTGTGGAAAAAACACTTTTTGCACTTGTGTTAGTGTTGAAAAACCACTTTTCGCACTTGTGTTAGTTTTGAAAAACCACTTTTCGCACTTGTGTTAGTGTTGAAAAACCACTTTTCGCACTTGTGTTGGTGCAGGAAACAACTTTTGCACTTGTATTAGTGTGGAAAAACCACTTTTCGCACTTGTGTTAGTGTTGAAAAACCACTTTTCGCACTTGTGTTAGTGTTGAAAAACCACTTTTCACACTCGTGTTAGTGTTGAAAAACCACTTTTCGCACTTGTGTTGGTGCAGGAAACCACTTTTGCACTTGTATTTGTGTGGAAAAACCACTTTTCGCACTTGTGTTAGTGTTGAAAAACCACTTTTCGCACTTGTGTTAGTGTTGAAAAACCACTTTTCGCACTTGTGTTGGTGCAGGAAACCACTTTTGCACTTGTATTAGTGTGGAAAAAACACTTTTTGCACTTGTGATAGTGTTGAAAAACCACTTTTCGCACTTGTGTTAGTGTTGAAAAACCACTTTTCGCACTTGTGTTGGTGCAGGAAACCACTTTTGCACTTGTATTAGTGTGGAAAAACCACTTTTTGCACTTGTGTTAGTGTTGAAAAACCACTTTTCGCACTTGTGTTAGTGTTGAAAAACCACTTTTCGCACTTGTGTTAGTGTTGAAAAACCACTTTTCGCACTTGTGTTGGTGCAGGAAACCACTTTTGCACTTGTATTAGTGTGGAAAAAACACTTTTCGCACTTGTGTTAGTGTTGATAAACCACTTTTCGCACTTGTGTTAGTGTTGAAAAACCACTTTTCGCACTTGTGTTGGTGCAGGAAACCACTTTTGCACTTGTATTAGTGTGGAAAAACACTTTTTGCACTTGTGATAGTGATGAAAAACCACTTTTCGCACTTGTGTTAGTGTTGAAAAACCACTTTTCGCACTTGTGTTAGTGTTGAAAAACCACTTTTCGCACATGTGTTGGTGCAGGAAACTACTTTTGCACTTGTATTAGTGTGGAAAAAACACTTTTTGCACTTGTGATAGTGTTAAAAAACCACTTTTCGCACTTGTGTTAGTGTTGAAAAACCACTTTTCCCACTTGTGTTGGTGCAGGAAACCACTTTTGCACTTGTATTAGTGTGGAAAAACCACTTTTCGCACTTGTGTTAGTGTTTAAAAACCACTTTTCGCACTTGTGTTAGTGTTGAAAAACCACTTTTCGCACTTGTGTTAGTGTTGAAAAACCACTTTTCGCACTTGTGTTGGTGCAGGAAACCACTTTTGCACTTGTATTAGTGTGGAAAAAACACTTTTTGCACTTGTGATAGCGTTGAAAAAACACTTTTCGCACTTGTGTTAGTGTTGAAAAACCACTTTTCGCACTTGTGTTAGTGTTGAAAAACCACTTTTCGCACTTGTGTTGGTGAAGGAAACCACTTTTGCACTTGTATTAGTGTGGAAAAACCAATTTTTTTCACTTGTGATAGTGTTGAAAAACAACTTTTCGCACTTGTGTTAGTGTTGAAAAACCACCTTTCGCACTTGTGTTGGTGCAGGAAACCACTTTTGCACTTGTATTTGTGTGGAAAAAACCACTTTTCGCACTTGTGTTAGTGTTGAAAAACCACCTTTCGCACTTGTGTTGGTGCAGGAAACCACTTTTGCACTTGTATTTGTGTGGAAAAACCACTTTTCGCACTTGTGTTAGTGTTGAAAAACCACTTTTCGCACTTGTGTTAGTGTTGAAAAACCACTTTTCGCACTTGTGTTGGTGCAGGAAACCACTTTTGCACTTGTATTAGTGTGGAAAAAACACTTTTGCACTTGTGATAGTGTTGAAAAACCACTTTTCGCACTTGTGTTAGTGTTGAAAAACCACTTTTCGCACTTGTGTTGGTGCAGGAAACCACTTTTGCACTTGTATTAGTGTGGAAAAACCACTTTTTGCACTTGTGTTAGTGTTGAAAAACCACTTTTCGCACTTGTGTTAGTGTTGAAAAACCACTTTTCGCACTTGTGTTAGTGTTGAAAAACCACTTTTCGCACTTGTGTTGGTGCAGGAAACCACTTTTGCACTTGTATTAGTGTGGAAAAAACACTTTTCGCACTTGTGTTAGTGTTGATAAACCACTTTTCGCACTTGTGTTAGTGTTGAAAAACCACTTTTCGCACTTGTGTTGGTGCAGGAAACCACTTTTGCACTTGTATTAGTGTGGAAAAACACTTTTTGCACTTGTGATAGTGATGAAAAACCACTTTTCGCACTTGTGTTAGTGTTGAAAAACCACTTTTCGCACTTGTGTTAGTGTTGAAAAACCACTTTTCGCACATGTGTTTGTGCAGGAAACCACTTTTGCACTTGTATTAGTGTGGAAAAAACACTTTTTGCACTTGTGATAGTGTTAAAAAACCACTTTTCGCACTTGTGTTAGTGTTGAAAAACCACTTTTCGCACTTGTGTTGGTGCAGGAAACCACTTTTGCACTTGTATTAGTGTGGAAAAACCACTTTTCGCACTTGTGTTAGTGTTTAAAAACCACTTTTCGCACTTGTGTTAGTGTTGAAAAACCACTTTTCGCACTTGTGTTAGTGTTGAAAAACCACTTTTCGCACTTGTGTTGGTGCAGGAAACCACTTTTGCACTTGTATTAGTGTGGAAAAAACACTTTTTGCACTTGTGATAGCGTTGAAAAAACACTTTTCGCACTTGTGTTAGTGTTGAAAAACCACTTTTCGCACTTGTGTTAGTGTTGAAAAACCACTTTTCGCACTTGTGTTGGTGAAGGAAACCACTTTTGCACTTGTATTAGTGTGGAAAAACCACTTTTTTCACTTGTGATAGTGTTGAAAAACAACTTTTCGCACTTGTGTTAGTGTTGAAAAACCACTTTTCGCACTTGTGTTGGTGCAGGAAACCACTTTTGCACTTGTATTAGTGTGGAAAAGCCACTTTTCGCACTTGTGTTAGTGTTGAAAAACCACTTTTCGCACTTGTGTTAATGTTGAAAAACCACTTTTCGCACTTGTGTTGGTGCAGGATACCACATTTGCACTTGTATTAGTGTGGAAAAAACACTTTTTGCACTTGTGGGAGTGTTGAAAAACCACTTTTCGCACTTCTGTTAGTGTTGAAAAACCACTTTTCGCACTTGTGTTAGTGTTGAAAAACCACTTTTCGCACTTGTGTTGGTGCAGGAAACCACTTTTGCACTTGTATTAGTGTGGAAAAACCACTTTTCGCACTTGTGTTAGTGTTGAAAAACCACTTTTCGCACTTGTGTTAGTGTTGAAAAACCACTTTTCGCACTTGTGTTAGTGTTGAAAAACCACTTTTCACACTTGTGCTAGTGTTGAAAAACCACTTTTCGCACTTGTGTTGGTGCAGGAAACCACTTTTGCACTTGTATTAGTGTGGAAAAACCACTTTTCGCACTTGTGTTAGTGTTGAAAAACCACTTTTCGCACTTGTCTTAGTGTTGAAAAACCACTTTCGCACTTGTGTTGGTGCAGGAAACCACTTTTGCACTTGTATTAGTGTGGAAAAAACACTTTTTGCACTTGTGATAGTGTTGCAAAAACCACTTTTCGCACTTGTGTTCGTGTTGATAAACCACTTTTCGCACTTGTGTTCGTGTTGAAAAACCACTTTTCGCACTTGTGTTGGTGCAGGAAACCACTTTTGCACTTGTATTAGTGTGGAAAAAACACTTTTCGCACTTGTGTTAGTGTTGAAAAACCACTTTTCGCACTTGTGTTAGTGTTGAAAAACCACTTTTCGCACTTGTGTTGGTGCAGGAAACCACTTTTGCACTTGTATTAGTGTGGAAAAAACACTTTTTGCACTTGTGATAGTGTTGAAAAACCACTTTTCACACTTGTGTTAGTGTTGAAAAACCACTTTTCGCACTTGTGTTAGTGTTGAAAAACCACTTTTCGCACTTGTGTTGGTGCAGGAAACCACTTTTGCATTTGTATTAGTGTGGAAAACCACTTTTCGCACTTGTGTTAGTGTTGAAAAACCACTTTTTACACTTGTGTTAGTGTTGAAAAACCACTTTTCGCACTTGTGTGGGTGCAGGAAACCACTTTTGCACTTGTATTAGTGTGGAAAAACCACTTTTCGCACTTGTGTTAGTGTTGAAAAACCACTTTTTGCACTTGTGTTAGTGTTGAAAAACCACTTTTCGCACTTGTGTTGGTGCAGGAAACCACTTTTGCACTTGTATTAGTGTGGAAAAAACACTTTTTGCACTTGTGATAGTGTTGAAAAACCACTTTTCGCACTTGTGTTAGTGTTGAAAAACCTCTTTTCGCACTTGTGTTAGTGTTGAAAAAACACTTTTCGCACTTGTGTTGGTGCAGGAAACCACTTTTCGCACTTGTGTTGGTGAAGGAAACCACTTTTGCACTTGTATTAGTGTGGAAAAACCACTTTTTTCACTTGTGATAGTGTTGAAAAACAACTTTTCGCACTTGTGTTAGTGTTGAAAAACCACTTTTCGCACTTGTGTTGGTGCAGGAAACCACTTTTGCACTTGTATTAGTGTGGAAAAGCCACTTTTCGCACTTGTGTTAGTGTTGAAAAACCACTTTTCGCACTTGTGTTAATGTTGAAAAACCACTTTTCGCACTTGTGTTGGTGCAGGATACCACATTTGCACTTGTATTAGTGTGGAAAAAACACTTTTTGCACTTGTGGGAGTGTTGAAAAACCACTTTTCGCACTTCTGTTAGTGTTGAAAAACCACTTTTCGCACTTGTGTTAGTGTTGAAAAACCACTTTTCGCACTTGTGTTTGTGTTGAAAAACCACTTTTCGCACTTGTGTTGGTGCAGGAAACCACTTTTGCACTTGTATTAGTGTGGAAAAAACACTTTTTGCACTTGTGATAGTGTTGAAAAACCACTTTTCACACTTGTGTTACTGTTGAAAAACCACGTTTCGCACTTGTGTTAGTGTTGAAAAACCACTTTTCGCACTTGTGTTGGTGCAGGAAACCACTTTTGCACTTGTATTAGTGTGGAAAAAACACTTTTTGCACTTGTGATAGTGTTGAAAAACCACTTTTCGCACTTGTGTTAGTGTTGAAAAACCACTTTTCGCACTTGTGTTGGTGCAGGAAACCACTTTTGCACTTGTATTAGTGTGGAAAAACCACTTTTCGCACTTATGTTAGTGTTGAAAAACCACTTTTCGCACTTGTGTTAGTGTTGAAAAACCACTTTTCACACTTGTGTTGGTGCAGGAAACCACTTTTGCACTTGCATTAGTGTGGAAAAAACACTTTTTGCACTTGTGATAGTGTTGAAAAACCACTTTTCGCACTTGTGTTAGTGTTGAAAAAACACTTTTCGCACTTGTGTTGGTGCAGGAAACCACTTTTGCACTTGTATTAGTGTGGAAAAAACCATTTTTGCACTTGTGATAGTGTTGAAAAACCACTTTTCGCACTTGTGTTAGTGTTGAAAAACCACTTTTCGCACTTGTGTTGGTGCATGAAGCCACTTTTGCACTTGTATTAGTGTGGAAAAACCACTTTTCGCACTTGTGTTAGCGTTGAAAAACCACTTTTCGCACTTGTGTTAGTGTTGATAAACCACTTTTCGCACTTGTGTTGGTGCAGGAAACCACTTTTGCACTTGTATTAGTGTGGAAAAACCACTTTTCGCACTTGTGTTAGTGTTGAAAAACCACTTTTCGCACTTGTGTTAGTGTTGAAAAACCACTTTTCGCACTTGTGTTGGTGCAGGAAACCACTTTTGCACTTGTATTAGTGTGGAAAAAACACTTTTTGCACTTGTGATAGTGTTGAAAAACCACTTTTCGCACTTGTGTTAGTGTTGAAAAAACACTTTTCGCACTTGTGTTGGTGCAGGAAACCACTTTTGCACTTGTATTAGTGTGGAAAAAACCATTTTTGCACTTGTGATAGTGTTGAAAAACCACTTTTCGCACTTGTGTTAGTGTTGAAAAACCACTTTTCGCACTTGTGTTGGTGCAGGAAGCCACTTTTGCACTTGTATTAGTGTGGAAAAACCACTTTTCGCACTTGTGTTAGCGTTGAAAAACCACTTTTCGCACTTGTGTTAGTGTTGATAAACCACTTTTCGCACTTGTGTTGGTGCAGGAAACCACTTTTGCACTTGTATTAGTGTGGAAAAACCACTTTTCGCACTTGTGTTAGTGTTGAAAAACCACTTTTCGCACTTGTGTTAGTGTTGAAAAACCACTTTTCGCACTTGTGTTGGTGCAGGAAACCACTTTTGCACTTGTATTAGTGTGGAAAAAACACTTTTTGCACTTGTGATAGTGTTGAAAAACCACTTTTCGCACTTGTGTTAGTGTTGAAAAACCACTTTTCGCACTTGTGTTAGTGTTGAAAAACCACTTTTCGCACTTGTGTTGGTGCAGGAAACCACTTTTGCATTTGTATTAGTGTGGAAAAACCACTTTTCGCACTTGTGTTAGTGTTGAAAAACCACTTTTTACACTTGTGTTATTGTTGAAAAACCACTTTTCGCACTTGTGTTGGTGCAGGACACCACTTTTGCACTTGTATTAGTGTGGAAAAAGCACTTTTCGCACTTGTGTTAGTGTTGAAAAAACACTTTTCGCACTTGTGTTAGTGTTGAAAAACCACTTTTCGCACTTGTGTTGGTGCAGGAAACCACTTTTGCACTTGTATTAGTGTGGAAAAAACACTTTTTGCACTTGTGATAGTGTTGAAAAACCACTTTTCGCACTTGTGTTAGTGTTGAAAAACCACTTTTCACACTTGTGTTAGTGTTGAAAAAACACTTTTCGCACTTGTGTTGGTGCAGGAAACCACTTTTGCACTTGTATTAGTGTGGAAAAACCACTTTTCGCACTTGTGTTAGTGTTGAAAAACCACTTTTCGCACTTGTGTTGGTGCAGGAAACCACTTTTGCACTTGTATTCGTGTGGAAAAAACACTTTTTTCACTTGAGATAGTGTTGAAAAACCACTTTTCGCACTTGTGTTAGTGTTGAAAAACCACTTTTCGTACTCGTGTTGGTGCAGGAAACCACTTTTGCACTTGTATTAGTGTGGAAAAACCACTTTTCGCACTTGTGTTAGTGTTGAAAAACCACTTTTCGCACTTGTGTTAGTGTTGAAAAACCACTTTTCGCACTTGTGTTGGTGCAGGAAACCACTTTTGCACTTGTATTAGTGTGGAAAAAACACTTTTTGCACTTGTGATAGTGTTGAAAAACCACTTTTCGCACTTGTGTTAGTGTTGAAAAACCACTTTTCGCACTTGTGTTAGTGTTGAAAAACCACTTTTCGCACTTGTGTTGGTGCAGGAAACCACTTTTGCATTTGTATTAGTGTGGAAAAACCACTTTTCGCACTTGTGTTAGTGTTGAAAAACCACTTTTCGCACTTGTGTTAGTGTTGAAAAACCACTTTTCGCACTTGTGTTGGTGCAGGAAACCACTTTTGCACTTGTATTAGTGTGGAAAAAACACTTTTTGCACTTGTGAGAGTGTTGAAAAACCACTTTTCGCACTTGTGTTAGTGTTGAAAAACCACTTTTCACACTTGTGTTAGTGTTGAAAAAACACTTTTCGCACTTGTGTTGGCGCAGGAAACCACGTTTGCACTTGTATTAGTGTGGAAAAAACACTTTTTGCACTTGTGATAGTGTTGAAAAACCACTTTTCGCACTTGTGTTAGTGTTGAAAAACCACTTTTCGCACTTGTGTTAGTGTTGAAAAACCACTTTTCGCACTTGTGTTAGTGTTGAAAAATCACTTTTCGCACTTGTGTTGGTGCAGGAAACCACTTTTGCACTTGTATTAGTGTGGAAAAAACATTTTTGCACTTGTGGTAGTGTTGAAAAACCACATTTCGAACTTGTGTTAGTGTTGAAAAACCACTTTTCGCACTTGTGTTGGTGCAGGAAACCACTTTTGCACTTGTATTCGTGTGGAAAAAACCACTTTTCGCACTTGTGTTAGTGTTGAAAAACCACTTTTCGCACTTGTGTTAGTGTTGAAAAACCACTTTTCGCACTTGTGTTAGTGTTGAAAAACCACTTTTCGCACTTGTGTTGGTGCAGGAAACCACTTTTGCACTTGTATTAGTGTGGAAAAAACACTTTTCGCACTTGTGTTAGTGTTGAAAAACCACTTTTTGCACATGTGTTAGTGTTGAAAAACCACTTTTCGCACTTGTGTTGGTGCAGGAAACCACTTTTGCACTTGTATTAGTGTGGAAAAAACACTTTTTGCACTTGTGATAGTGTTGAAAAACCACTTTTCGCACTTGTGTTAGTTTTGAAAAACCACTTTTCGCACTTGTGTTAGTGTTGAAAAACCACTTTTCGCACTTGTGTTGGTGCAGGAAACCACTTTTGCACTTGTATTAGTGTGGAAAAACCACTTTTCGCACTTGTGTTAGTGTTGAAAAACCACTTTTCACACTTGTGTTAGTGTTGAAAAACCACTTTTCGCACTTGTGTTGGTGCAGGAAACCACTTTTGCACTTGTATTAGTGTGGAAAAAACACTTTTTGCACTTGTGATAGTGTTGAAAAACCACTTTTCGCACTTGTGTTAGTGTTGAAAAACCTCTTTTCGCACTTGTGTTAGTGTTGAAAAAACACTTTTCGCACTTGTGTTGGTGCAGGAAACCACTTTTCGCACTTGTGTTGGTGAAGGAAACCACTTTTGCACTTGTATTAGTGTGGAAAAACCACTTTTTTCACTTGTGATAGTGTTGAAAAACAACTTTTCGCACTTGTGTTAGTGTTGAAAAACCACTTTTCGCACTTGTGTTGGTGCAGGAAACCACTTTTGCACTTGTATTAGTGTGGAAAAGCCACTTTTCGCACTTGTGTTAGTGTTGAAAAACCACTTTTCGCACTTGTGTTAATGTTGAAAAACCACTTTTCGCACTTGTGTTGGTGCAGGATACCACATTTGCACTTGTATTAGTGTGGAAAAAACACTTTTTGCACTTGTGGGAGTGTTGAAAAACCACTTTTCGCACTTCTGTTAGTGTTGAAAAACCACTTTTCGCACTTGTGTTAGTGTTGAAAAACCACTTTTCGCACTTGTGTTTGTGTTGAAAAACCACTTTTCGCACTTGTGTTGGTGCAGGAAACCACTTTTGCACTTGTATTAGTGTGGAAAAAACACTTTTTGCACTTGTGATAGTGTTGAAAAACCACTTTTCACACTTGTGTTACTGTTGAAAAACCACGTTTCGCACTTGTGTTAGTGTTGAAAAACCACTTTTCGCACTTGTGTTGGTGCAGGAAACCACTTTTGCACTTGTATTAGTGTGGAAAAAACACTTTTTGCACTTGTGATAGTGTTGAAAAACCACTTTTCGCACTTGTGTTAGTGTTGAAAAACCACTTTTCGCACTTGTGTTGGTGCAGGAAACCACTTTTGCACTTGTATTAGTGTGGAAAAACCACTTTTCGCACTTATGTTAGTGTTGAAAAACCACTTTTCGCACTTGTGTTAGTGTTGAAAAACCACTTTTCACACTTGTGTTGGTGCAGGAAACCACTTTTGCACTTGCATTAGTGTGGAAAAAACACTTTTTGCACTTGTGATAGTGTTGAAAAACCACTTTTCGCACTTGTGTTAGTGTTGAAAAAACACTTTTCGCACTTGTGTTGGTGCAGGAAACCACTTTTGCACTTGTATTAGTGTGGAAAAAACCATTTTTGCACTTGTGATAGTGTTGAAAAACCACTTTTCGCACTTGTGTTAGTGTTGAAAAACCACTTTTCGCACTTGTGTTGGTGCAGGAAGCCACTTTTGCACTTGTATTAGTGTGGAAAAACCACTTTTCGCACTTGTGTTAGCGTTGAAAAACCACTTTTCGCACTTGTGTTAGTGTTGATAAACCACTTTTCGCACTTGTGTTGGTGCAGGAAACCACTTTTGCACTTGTATTAGTGTGGAAAAACCACTTTTCGCACTTGTGTTAGTGTTGAAAAACCACTTTTCGCACTTGTGTTAGTGTTGAAAAACCACTTTTCGCACTTGTGTTGGTGCAGGAAACCACTTTTGCACTTGTATTAGTGTGGAAAAAACACTTTTTGCACTTGTGATAGTGTTGAAAAACCACTTTTCGCACTTGTGTTAGTGTTGAAAAAACACTTTTCGCACTTGTGTTGGTGCAGGAAACCACTTTTGCACTTGTATTAGTGTGGAAAAAACCATTTTTGCACTTGTGATAGTGTTGAAAAACCACTTTTCGCACTTGTGTTAGTGTTGAAAAACCACTTTTCGCACTTGTGTTGGTGCAGGAAGCCACTTTTGCACTTGTATTAGTGTGGAAAAACCACTTTTCGCACTTGTGTTAGCGTTGAAAAACCACTTTTCGCACTTGTGTTAGTGTTGATAAACCACTTTTCGCACTTGTGTTGGTGCAGGAAACCACTTTTGCACTTGTATTAGTGTGGAAAAACCACTTTTCGCACTTGTGTTAGTGTTGAAAAACCACTTTTCGCACTTGTGTTAGTGTTGAAAAACCACTTTTCGCACTTGTGTTGGTGCAGGAAACCACTTTTGCACTTGTATTAGTGTGGAAAAAACACTTTTTGCACTTGTGATAGTGTTGAAAAACCACTTTTCGCACTTGTGTTAGTGTTGAAAAACCACTTTTCGCACTTGTGTTAGTGTTGAAAAACCACTTTTCGCACTTGTGTTGGTGCAGGAAACCACTTTTGCATTTGTATTAGTGTGGAAAAACCACTTTTCGCACTTGTGTTAGTGTTGAAAAACCACTTTTTACACTTGTGTTATTGTTGAAAAACCACTTTTCGCACTTGTGTTGGTGCAGGACACCACTTTTGCACTTGTATTAGTGTGGAAAAAGCACTTTTCGCACTTGTGTTAGTGTTGAAAAAACACTTTTCGCACTTGTGTTAGTGTTGAAAAACCACTTTTCGCACTTGTGTTGGTGCAGGAAACCACTTTTGCACTTGTATTAGTGTGGAAAAAACACTTTTTGCACTTGTGATAGTGTTGAAAAACCACTTTTCGCACTTGTGTTAGTGTTGAAAAACCACTTTTCACACTTGTGTTAGTGTTGAAAAAACACTTTTCGCACTTGTGTTGGTGCAGGAAACCACTTTTGCACTTGTATTAGTGTGGAAAAACCACTTTTCGCACTTGTGTTAGTGTTGAAAAACCACTTTTCGCACTTGTGTTGGTGCAGGAAACCACTTTTGCACTTGTATTCGTGTGGAAAAAACACTTTTTTCACTTGAGATAGTGTTGAAAAACCACTTTTCGCACTTGTGTTAGTGTTGAAAAACCACTTTTCGTACTCGTGTTGGTGCAGGAAACCACTTTTGCACTTGTATTAGTGTGGAAAAACCACTTTTCGCACTTGTGTTAGTGTTGAAAAACCACTTTTCGCACTTGTGTTAGTGTTGAAAAACCACTTTTCGCACTTGTGTTGGTGCAGGAAACCACTTTTGCACTTGTATTAGTGTGGAAAAAACACTTTTTGCACTTGTGATAGTGTTGAAAAACCACTTTTCGCACTTGTGTTAGTGTTGAAAAACCACTTTTCGCACTTGTGTTAGTGTTGAAAAACCACTTTTCGCACTTGTGTTGGTGCAGGAAACCACTTTTGCATTTGTATTAGTGTGGAAAAACCACTTTTCGCACTTGTGTTAGTGTTGAAAAACCACTTTTCGCACTTGTGTTAGTGTTGAAAAACCACTTTTCGCACTTGTGTTGGTGCAGGAAACCACTTTTGCACTTGTATTAGTGTGGAAAAAACACTTTTTGCACTTGTGAGAGTGTTGAAAAACCACTTTTCGCACTTGTGTTAGTGTTGAAAAACCACTTTTCACACTTGTGTTAGTGTTGAAAAAACACTTTTCGCACTTGTGTTGGCGCAGGAAACCACGTTTGCACTTGTATTAGTGTGGAAAAAACACTTTTTGCACTTGTGATAGTGTTGAAAAACCACTTTTCGCACTTGTGTTAGTGTTGAAAAACCACTTTTCGCACTTGTGTTAGTGTTGAAAAACCACTTTTCGCACTTGTGTTAGTGTTGAAAAATCACTTTTCGCACTTGTGTTGGTGCAGGAAACCACTTTTGCACTTGTATTAGTGTGGAAAAAACATTTTTGCACTTGTGGTAGTGTTGAAAAACCACATTTCGAACTTGTGTTAGTGTTGAAAAACCACTTTTCGCACTTGTGTTGGTGCAGGAAACCACTTTTGCACTTGTATTCGTGTGGAAAAAACCACTTTTCGCACTTGTGTTAGTGTTGAAAAACCACTTTTCGCACTTGTGTTAGTGTTGAAAAACCACTTTTCGCACTTGTGTTAGTGTTGAAAAACCACTTTTCGCACTTGTGTTGGTGCAGGAAACCACTTTTGCACTTGTATTAGTGTGGAAAAAACACTTTTCGCACTTGTGTTAGTGTTGAAAAACCACTTTTTGCACATGTGTTAGTGTTGAAAAACCACTTTTCGCACTTGTGTTGGTGCAGGAAACCACTTTTGCACTTGTATTAGTGTGGAAAAAACACTTTTTGCACTTGTGATAGTGTTGAAAAACCACTTTTCGCACTTGTGTTAGTTTTGAAAAACCACTTTTCGCACTTGTGTTAGTGTTGAAAAACCACTTTTCGCACTTGTGTTGGTGCAGGAAACCACTTTTGCACTTGTATTAGTGTGGAAAAACCACTTTTCGCACTTGTGTTAGTGTTGAAAAACCACTTTTCACACTTGTGTTAGTGTTGAAAAACCACTTTTCGCACTTGTGTTGGTGCAGGAAACCACTTTTGCACTTGTATTAGTGTGGAAAAACCACTTTTCGCACTTGTGTTAGTGTTGAAAAACCACTTTTTCCTCTTGTGTTAGTGTTGAAAAACCACTTTTCGCACTTGTGTTGGTGCAGGAAACCACTTTTGCACATGTATTAGTGTGGAAAAAACACTTTTTGCACTTGTGATAGTGTTGAAAAACCACTTTTCGCACTTGTGTTAGTGTTGAAAAACCACTTTTCATTGTATTAGTGTGGAAAAACACTTTTCGCACTTGTGTTAGTCTTGAAAAACCACTTTTTGCACATGTGTTAGTGTTGAAAAACCACTTTTCGCACTTGTGTTGGTGCAGGAAACCACTTTTGCACTTGTATTAGTGTGGAAAAAACACTTTTTGCACTTGTGATAGTGTTGAAAAACCACTTTTCGCACTTGTGTTAGTGTTGAAAAACCACTTTTCGCACTTGTGTTGGTGCAGGAAACCACTTTTGCACTTGTATTAGTGTGGAAAAACCACTTTTCGCACTTGTGTTAGTGTTGAAAAACCACTTTTCACACTTGTGTTAGTGTTGAAAAACCACTTTTCGCACTTGTGTTGGTGCAGGAAACCACTTTTGCACTTGTATTAGTGTGGAAAAACCACTTTTCGCACTTGTGTTAGTGTTGAAAAACCACTTTTTACACTTGTGTTAGTGTTGAAAAACCACTTTTCGCACTTGTGTTGGTGCAGGAAACCACTTTTGCACATGTATTAGTGTGGAAAAAACACTTTTTGCACTTGTGATAGTGTTGAAAAACCACTTTTCGCACTTGTGTTAGTGTTGAAAAACCACTTTTCACACTTGTGTTAGTGTTGAAAAACCACTTTTCGCACTTGTGTTGGTGCAGGAAACCACTTTTGCACTTGTATTAGTGTGGAAAACCACTTTTCGCACTTGTGTTCGTGTTGAAAAACCACTTTTCGCACTTGTGTTAGTGTTGAAAAACCACTTTTTGCACTTGGGTTGGTGCAGGAAACCACTTTTGCACTTGTGTTGGTGCAGGAAACCACTTTTGCACTTGTATTCGTTTGGAAAAACCACTTTTCGCACTTGTGTTAGTGTTGAAAAACCACTTTTCGCACTTGTGTTAGTGTTGAAAAACCACTTTTCGCACTTGTGTTAGTGTTGAAAAACCACTTTTCGCACCTGTGTTGGTGCAGGAAACCACTTTTGCACTTGTATTAGTGTGGAAAAAACACTTTTCGCACCTGTGTTAGTGTTGAAAAACCACTTTTCGCACTTGTGTTAGTGTTGAAAAACCACTTTTCGCACTTGTGTTGGTGCAGGAAACCACTTTTGCACTTGTATTAGTGTGGAAAAAACACTTTTCGCACTTGTGTTCGTGTTGAAAAACCACTTTTCGCACTTGTGTTAGTGTTGAAAAACCACTTTTCGCACTTGTGTTGGTGCAGGAAACCACTTTTGCACTTGTATTAGTGTGGAAAAACCACTTTTCGCACTTGTGTTAGTGTTGAAAAACCACTTTTTGCACTTGAGTTAGTGTTGAAAAACCACTTTTCGCACTTGTGTTGGTGCAGGAAACCACTTTTGCACTTGTATTAGTGTGGAAAAAACACTTTTTGCACTTGTGTTAGTGTTGAAAAACCACTTTTCGCACTTGTGTTGGTGCAGGACACCACTTTTGCACTTGTATTAGTGTGGAAAAAGCACTTTTCGCACTTGTGTTAGTGTTGAAAAACCACTTTTCGCACTTGTGTTAGTGTTGAAAAACCACTTTTCGCACTTGTGTTGGTGCAGGAAACCACTTTTGCACTTGTATTAGTGTGGAAAAAACACTTTTTGCACTTGTGATAGTGTTGAAAAACCACTTTTCGCACTTGTGTTAGTGTTGAAAAACCACTTTTCACACTTGTGTTAGTGTTGAAAAAACACTTTTCGCACTTGTGTTGGTGCAGGAAACCACTTTTGCACTTGTATTAGTGTGGAAAAACCACTTTTCGCACTTGTGTTAGTGTTGAAAAACCACTTTTCGCACTTGTGTTGGTGCAGGAAACCACTTTTGCACTTGTATTCGTGTGGAAAAAACACTTTTTTCACTTGAGATAGCGTTGAAAAACCACTTTTCGCACTTGTGTTAGTGTTGAAAAACCACTTTTCGTACTCGTGTTGGTGCAGGAAACCACTTTTGCACTTGTATTAGTGTGGAAAAACCACTTTTCACACTTGTGTTAGTGTTGAAAAACCACTTTTCGCACTTGTGTTAGTGTTGAAAAACCACTTTTCGCACTTGTGTTGGTGCAGGAAACCACTTTTGCACTTGTATTAGTGTGGAAAAAACACTTTTTGCACTTGTGATAGTGTTGAAAAACCACTTTTCGCACTTGTGTTAGTGTTGAAAAACCACTTTTCGCACTTGTGTTAGTGTTGAAAAACTACTTTTCGCACTTGTGTTGGTGCAGGAAACCACTTTTGCATTTGTATTAGTGTGGAAAAACCACTTTTCGCACTTGTGTTAGTGTTGAAAAACCACTTTTCGCACTTGTGTTAGTGTTGAAAAACCACTTTTCGCACTTGTGTTGGTGCAGGAAACTACTTTTGCACTTGTATTAGTGTGGAAAAAACACTTTTTGCACTTGTGAGAGTGTTGAAAAACCACTTTTCGCACTTGTGTTAGTGTTGAAAAACCACTTTTCACACTTGTGTTAGTGTTGAAAAAACACTTTTCGCACTTGTGTTGGCGCAGGAAACCACGTTTGCACTTGTATTAGTGTGGAAAAAACACTTTTTGCACTTGTGATAGTGTTGAAAAACCACTTTTCGCACTTGTGTTAGTGTTGAAAAACCACTTTTCGCACTTGTGTTAGTGTTGAAAAACCACTTTTCGCACTTGTGTTAGTGTTGAAAAACCACTTTTCGCACTTGTGTTGGTGCAGGAAACCACGTTTGCACTTGTATTAGTGTGGAAAAACCACTTTTTGCACTTGTGATAGTGTTGAAAAACCACTTTTCGCACTTGTGTTAGTGTTGAAAAACCACTTTTCACACTTCTGTTGGTGCAGGAAACCACTTTTGCACTTGTATTAGTGTGGAAAAAACATTTTTGCACTTGTGATAGTGTTGAAAAACCACATTTCGAACTTGTGTTAGTGTTGAAAAACCACTTTTCGCACTTGTGTTGGTGCAGGAAACCACTTTTGCACTTGTATTCGTGTGGAAAAAACCACTTTTCGCACTTGTGTTAGTGTTGAAAAACCACTTTTCGCACTTGTGTTAGTGTTGAAAAACCACTTTTCGCACTTGTGTTAGTGTTGAAAAACCACTTTTCGCACTTGTGTTGGTGCAGGAAACCACTTTTGCACTTGTATTAGTGTGGAAAAAACACTTTTCGCACTTGTGTTAGTGTTGAAAAACCACTTTTTGCACATGTGTTAGTGTTGAAAAACCACTTTTCGCACTTGTGTTGGTGCAGGAAACCACTTTTGCACTTGTATTAGTGTGGAAAAAACACTTTTTGCACTTGTGATAGTGTTGAAAAACCACTTTTCGCACTTGTGTTAGTTTTGAAAAACCACTTTTCGCACTTGTGTTAGTGTTGAAAAACCACTTTTCGCACTTGTGTTGGTGCAGGAAACCACTTTTGCACTTGTATTAGTGTGGAAAAACCACTTTTCGCACTTGTGTTAGTGTTGAAAAACCACTTTTCACACTTGTGTTAGTGTTGAAAAACCACTTTTCGCACTTGTGTTGGTGCAGGAAACCACTTTTGCACTTGTATTAGTGTGGAAAAACCACTTTTCGCACTTGTGTTAGTGTTGAAAAACCACTTTTTCCTCTTGTGTTAGTGTTGAAAAACCACTTTTCGCACTTGTGTTGGTGCAGGAAACCACTTTTGCACATGTATTAGTGTGGAAAAAACACTTTTTGCACTTGTGATAGTGTTGAAAAACCACTTTTCGCACTTGTGTTAGTGTTGAAAAACCACTTTTCACACTTGTGTTAGTGTTGAAAAACCACTTTTCGCACTAGTGTTGGTGCAGGAAACCACTTTTGCACTTGTATTAGTGTGGAAAAACCACTTTTCGCACTTGTGTTAGTGTTGAAAAACCACTTTTTGCACTTGTGTTGGTGCAGGAAACCACTTTTGCACTTGTGTTGGTGCAGGAAACCACTTTTGCACTTGTATTCGTTTGGAAAAACCACTTTTCGCACTTGTGTTAGTGTTGAAAAACCACTTTTCGCACTTGTGTTAGTGTTGAAAAACCACTTTTCGCACTTGTGTTAGTGTTGAAAAACCACTTTTCGCACCTGTGTTGGTGCAGGAAACCACTTTTGCACTTGTATTAGTGTGGAAAAAACACTTTTCGCACCTGTGTTAGTGTTGAAAAACCACTTTTCGCACTTGTGTTAGTGTTGAAAAACCACTTTTCGCACTTGTGTTGGTGCAGGAAACCACTTTTGCACTTGTATTAGTGTGGAAAAAACACTTTTCGCACTTGTGTTCGTGTTGAAAAACCACTTTTCGCACTTGTGTTAGTGTTGAAAAACCACTTTTCGCACTTGTGTTGGTGCAGGAAACCACTTTTGCACTTGTATTAGTGTGGAAAAACCACTTTTCGCACTTGTGTTAGTGTTGAAAAACCACTTTTTGCACTTGAGTTAGTGTTGAAAAACCACTTTTCGCACTTGTGTTGGTGCAGGAAACCACTTTTGCACTTGTATTAGTGTGGAAAAAACACTTTTTGCACTTGTGTTAGTGTTGAAAAACCACTTTTCGCACTTGTGTTGGTGCAGGACACCACTTTTGCACTTGTATTAGTGTGGAAAAAGCACTTTTCGCACTTGTGTTAGTGTTGAAAAACCACTTTTCGCACTTGTGTTAGTGTTGAAAAACCACTTTTCGCACTTGTGTTGGTGCAGGAAACCACTTTTGCACTTGTATTAGTGTGGAAAAAACACTTTTTGCACTTGTGATAGTGTTGAAAAACCACTTTTCGCACTTGTGTTAGTGTTGAAAAACCACTTTTCACACTTGTGTTAGTGTTGAAAAAACACTTTTCGCACTTGTGTTGGTGCAGGAAACCACTTTTGCACTTGTATTAGTGTGGAAAAACCACTTTTCGCACTTGTGTTAGTGTTGAAAAACCACTTTTCGCACTTGTGTTGGTGCAGGAAACCACTTTTGCACTTGTATTCGTGTGGAAAAAACACTTTTTTCACTTGAGATAGCGTTGAAAAACCACTTTTCGCACTTGTGTTAGTGTTGAAAAACCACTTTTCGTACTCGTGTTGGTGCAGGAAACCACTTTTGCACTTGTATTAGTGTGGAAAAACTACTTTTCACACTTGTGTTAGTGTTGAAAAACCACTTTTCGCACTTGTGAGTAGTGTATATATGTTGCTTCTGGGACACTCTCATTTTCCCATTGACTTACATGTTAATTTTTCCCCTCCCTCATTGCCCCTAAACACCTCTATTTCTCTCACCCTGTTCTTTACGAACCTTCTAACCTTTTGACATGTTATCCTTATTCATTAGACCACTTAAACAATGGTCCTTCTGTGTGAACCTGTGATCCTTCTGACCTTATGGACCTTTTAACCTTTTACTCTTAATATCATCTGGTGAATCATCTTTGACCCACTCAAACAACGACCCTACAAATATTTGTTTATGTGTGGGAAATAATTTAATTCTCCTACAACTCTCCTCACCGTCTAATACATTAACAAAAAATATGTTTGAGTTTGGTTCTTTATTAAGACATTTTAACTGAGCTAAGATAAAATGGTAAACCTCCCTCAATGTTCTTGTTTGAGCGCCTCCAGTGCCACACACTTTTTGGTAGGCTCTGCCCACCTTTTGTTAAGCTCCGTCCACTTTTTGGTAAACCCCGCCCACTTTTGGTAAACCACGCCCACCTTTTACTAAGCCCCGCCCACTTTTTGTTAGGCCACGCCCACTTTTGCTAAGCTCCGCCCACTTTTGCTAAGTCCCACCCACTTTATAAACTCTTCAGCATTGTATCATTTCCAGGTAATACATTACATCATTTTCAGGGAATTTCCATCACATCATTTCCAGTTAAGACACGCCCAGGGAATTTCCACAGGAAATGACACACACCCAGCCCTTCTTATAAAAGGCACCGACCACACAGGCTTTTTCAAACACGCTTTCTGCTTCACTTGAGAATGGACTCCTATGCCGAAATGGAATGGGATAACTTTGCTATTCCTTGGAGTCCTACTACCTGTGTAGAACTCAACCTTCAGATTGATGAACTGGACTCGAACCTCTTATCAATGGAGGTAAGTTTGTTTATTTATTTATTTATTTATTTAATTTTTTTTTTTTTTTTTTTTTTTTAGATGAGACTCATGTAAGAGTTAACAAAGTTTATTTTAATATTCATAGAGCTTGATTTATACAAATAAAAATATTGTATTAAATTAATACATTGTTATTTTCTTTCACAGGAAATTGTATCTGAGATACGAAATGAAAATTCTGCTTTTAACACAACTTGGGATGAAGTTATTTTTTTGTTTGAAGACATTTTGAACAACCAAGACCCCCAGAACGAGTTCTACCTTGATGACCCAGCCAAAGAGTTATACCTTGGAGATCCACAAAATCCTGAAAAAGAGTTTTACCATGATGATACTTGTTGTGAGTTATCAAAACAAAACCCACTGAACAAGTTCTACCTTGATGAGCCAGAATACAAGTCATACATTGGAGACCCACAAATTTCTGAAAATTGGGAAAGGGGAGTTCTCCCTGATGGTCCGCAGTTATACTATGTGAGACACATCATAGAAACCCTAAAAAATTGTGAAATGGGAATTCTCCCTGATGGTCCGCAGTTATACTATGTGAGACACATCATAGAAACCCTAAAAAATTGGGCAAGGAGAGTTCTCCCTGATGGTCCGCAGTTATACTATGTGAGACACATCATAGAAACCCTAAAAAATTGGGAAACGGGAATTCTCCCTGATGGTCCGCAGTTATACTATGTGAGACACATCATAGAAACCCTAAAAAATTGGGCAAGGAGAGTTCTCCCTGATGGTCCGCAGTTATACTATGTGAGACACATCATAGAAACCCTAAAAAATTGGGAAAGGGAAGTTTTCCCTGATGGTCCGCAGTTATACTATGTGAGACTTATCACGGAAACCCCAAATATTTCTGAAAATTGTGGTTCTACCTTGGGGACTTGGAAAGATGGTTATATTTTTGGAGACTCGGAATGGGGGTTTTGTTTTGATGACTCGGAATGTGATACCTATCTTGGAGGCTCAACAGGAATGTGGTTATACCTTGGGAACTTGGAAAGTTGGTTTTATTTTGGAGACTCTACCTGTGGGGTCCATCTTGGAGACTCTTTGGATTCTAAAGCAATGAACAATGTTCTTTGTTTAATGACACTTGATTTAAGCAATATCAAGAAAGTTCGAGGAAGAAAATGCTGGAAAATTCTTTCTTCCCATTTCTACTTCTTCAAACTTGAAAGCCTTGAAAGACAGAATTGGAAGAAGAGGAAAAAAAAAAAATGAAATACATATTTTTTAAAAAGAAGAAAAAAAAGATTATGTTAGGGTTTGGGTGGGATTTTGAATGTGAGGGTTAGGGATGGGGTTGGGTTAGGGATGGGGTTGGGTTAGGGTTGGGATTTTGAATGTGAGGGTTGGGGTTGGGTTAGGGATGGGATTGGGTTAGGGTTGGGATTTTGAATGTGAGGGTTAGGGATGGGTTGGGGTTGGGTTAGGGATGGGGTTGGGTTAGGGTTGGGATTTTGAATGTGAGGGTTAGGGATGGGGTTGGGTTAGGGATGGGGTTGGGTTAGGGATGGGGTTGGGTTAGGGATGGGGTTGGGTTAGGGATTGGGTTGGGTTAGGGATGGGGTTGGGTTAGGAATGGGTTGGGTTAGGGATGGGGTTGGGTTAGGGATGGGTTTGGGTTAGGGATGGGTTTGGGTTAGGGATGGGTTTGGGTTAGGGATGGGGTTGGGTTAGGGTTTGTATATTATTATGACTCACTCACACATACACAAAAGTTAAGCCCCAACTGGAAAGTTGAGGGATTCTGTGTTTGGGGTTCACAGATTTAAAAACGTATCCCCATTATACACACACAAAAGTTAAGCCCCAACTGAAAAGTTGTGGGATTCTGTGTTTGGGGTTCACAGATTTAAAAACGTATCCCCATTATACACACTCAAAAGTTAAGCCCCAACTGAAAAGTTGTGGGATTCTGTGTTTGGGGTTCACAGATTTAAAAACGTATCCCCATTATACACACACAAAAGTCAAGCCCCAACTGAAAAGTTGTGGGATTCTGTGTTTGGGGTTCACAGATTTAAAAACGTATCCCCATTATACACACACAAAAGTTAAGCCCCAACTAAAAAGTTGTGGGATTCTGTGTTTGGGGTTCACAGATTTAAAAACGTATCCCCATTATACACACACAAAAGTTAAGCCCCAACTAAAAAGTTGTGGGATTCTGTGTTTGGGGTTCACAGATTTAAAAACGTATCCCCATTACATTTTATTTATTTATTTATTATTTTCAAGGGTATTAGCTGCTTACTTGTGTTTTTTGTAATTCTTGTGAGTAAAATGAACCCAAGATTTCTTCTCCATTTAAATCATATAATTTGTAGGTCCAAGGGACTGTATCCATTACATCAACGATTTTAAATAATTCATTAGTCCATCTCTTTGTATAACCTTTCTCAAAATGGCTTTTCCATTTGTATATTCTTACAATATCACCAACTTTAAACTTGGGCTTTCTCAAATTAATCTCCTTTTCATATTCTAATTTTGTAAATGTTTCTGATGGTTTTGATTTTGTTGATGAATGAACTGTATTATTGTAATTATCTACAATATCCTGAATTAAATACACCCATTTTTGAGAACCGAGTTGTGTGAATTTTTTATATAATTTCTCTTTTAAAGTACGATTAAAACGCTCAATAACAACTGCCTTTCCTTCATTAAAGGTGCTGTATAATTTAATACCCTTCCCCTTAAGAAATTTCATGAATATTTTGTTATAGAACTCTGTTCCCTCATCAGTCCATAACTTCTTTGGTTTCCTTTTATCCCGATCAAATATTCGCTTAAAGGCTAACATTAAAGTATCACCCCTTTTATTTTTTAAAGGGACAACCCAGGCAAATCTACTCCTCAAATCAATAACGGTTAAAGCATACCTGTATCCCCTGTCATTATTCAATTCAATTAAATCAGCGGACCATATGTGGTCGGTGTATTTAGAATAAACCTTCCTTCTTTTAAACTTTGTGATTATAGGTTTGTGTAATTCTTCAGCCAAAAGCTCCTCAGTCTTGATGACATCATTAGAGCCTAATAGTTTTTTGAGGAATAACCAAGACCAAGTTTCAATTTAGCATTTATCAAATTTCTCACAATAAACCTATCAACTTTCTCTCTCAACGTTGGATTTTGTATCAAAGACAAATTATACAACATTTCGCTGTCGGCTTTATGTTTTTCAGTCAACGTAGTGGTATTTCCATAAGCAATATCATGCTTCATACACACTTCGTCAACCCTATTTGTAGGTTTAGACCAAGGTTTAGGATTGTCAGCCTTATCTAATCTTTTATCCAAGTTTGTTCCTGGACCACAGAAAGAATACCCTGGAAGGTGTAATTCCCCTGGAATTCCAGTTGTTGTAAATTTACTTCCTGACAGAAACTTTTGTATGTCTCCTCCACTTTTAGGAGATATGAATTGGCACTTTTTAGAGCCACACACTTGACATATTCCTTTTTGATAAACTCTATTATTTTTAGCTTTAACATAAGAGATATTTTTAGATTTAGTTTTCTTTTTACATTTGAGACAATAACTCATATTTATTTATCAGAAAAATTCCGACAGAGTATCAAAACCTTTTTGGTTTTCAACATATACATTTCAATCTTTATTTTTAAAACATAAAGAATCCTAAGGAATGCCTTCACTCTCTCCTCCATTTATTTACAAATAAAAACTAACTAAAGTCAATGACACCAACATCATCAATCACATAATCTTTTCCTTCTTCTTCTTCTTCTTCACCACTTTCTCGTTTAAATCTCCTCCCTGAAATTGAAGACATTGACGTTGTTATTTTTGAAACCATTATCTTCATAAGAGTTGTTAATTCTTTAATTTCCTCTTCTGTGCGTTGAGATTGATTTATTTGCTGTAATACACTCAATCTTTTACGAATCTCACTGATTTCCATCTTTTTATATTTTTCCTCCCTCTCTCTTTGCTCCCTTTCCTCCCTCTCCTCCTTCTCCTTTTTCTCCCTCTCCTCCTCCTTTTTCTCCCTCTCCTCCTCCTTTTTCTCCCTCTCCTCCTTCTCCTCCCTCTCCCTTTCCTCCTTCTCCTTTTTCTCTCTTTCCTCCTTCTCTTCTTCAACTCCTTCCTCATCCCTTGCTACCCTTGAGTTTGAACCCCAAAGAATATTATACATATACTCATCTGGATTTTGAGATATTCTTGTATCTATAATTATTTTTCTCATAATAGGATACCAATAAGATTTGTTGACGATTTCTAAAAGAGTTTTATATTTCATAACTTTGAGAAGTTCATTTTTATTTAATATTTTAAACAAGTCTCTATTTGTGGGTTTAACAATATCAGTATAAGGCCAGTTTTTTATGACAAAATTCCCATGTATATGCTCCAAATCATAAGGTATGTAATACCGAGCACCCTTTTCTTGTAGGTATCCTTGAATACAAAAATTATAATTCTCTTGTAGTCTTCTTCCTGCCATTTATGTATCAGAAATATATGTGAGATTAATATTATGACAGGTAATACCACCCCATCTTCCCACTACCAAATCGGTTTGTATTCCTCGGCTTTCTATCCTTATCTCATTACCTTCCTTCTTTGTCATGCGAACCATCGCTATACTATCATATATTTTTATTTTCTTAAAATCACGTATTTGTTGTTTACTAATTGTACTTCCACATAAATCCTTATCTTCACCAAGTGGATAATATTCTTCTTTACGAGACTGATTTAAATCATGTAGGTCTTCTATGTTTATTGAAAAAGACCAATTATACCCTAAATCAGGCATATCATACCCCCATTTATTAATTCGCATATTAACTAAATGTCCTTCTTTATAAAATTTAATTGTAAGCAGGTAGTTAAATTCAATGAGGAAAGGTGTATGGTCAGTATAACCAGGTGTTGTGGTTGTAAATTTTACTTGTTTCACAAAACGTGCTGTTTTCTTTAAAGATATATATTGTGATAAATCACTGAATCTAATCAAGTCATTCGCATCTGTAGGGTTTGGATAATTGATTAATTTATAAGTATTCTTCATATTAATATTTTTACTTACACTATATTTTTGTCGTTCAGCCTGTGCCTTTGTATAATAATTTGATAAATCAATATCCTGAGAGGATTTTCCAAAGATAGAACCATCTTTTCCAACATAGGTCATTTATATTAGATAAAAAATGATATCATAAAAATTTTCATTATTGTTGAGTTGAAATAATACATATAAACATAATTGGCCACAACATTTAGAATTAATTTCTTGAACTTGGAATGTTTGATAAACACCATTCTGTAAGAATTGTATTACTTCAACAGGTGGTGGCATACCATAACTATCAAAATAATATTTATCCTGACTATTATGAATACAAACCCAATGAGAACCATTCTGTGTGTCTAAATTCATAATAATATTCTTTGTATTCTTATTTATATGTATTAATTCATCTCTCATACAAATAACCACATTATCAATTTTTAGTGTTTTACAATACTTAGCTAGTTCTATATTTGACGTTGTATTCTTTCCAAATTGTTTAAACCATTTATCCATTTATTTATGAGAAAGATACAATCCATTACCCCGTTTAGTTAGTTTAACACCCGCTTGAGCGATAGAGGAAAGCATATCTCCAACCAACAATCTAGCTTTATCAGGTAGACTTTCAAGTTTTTGAGCAAAATCTACAATTACACCACTTCCACTAATTTGTTTCTCCAACTCCTTGTTATGTCTTTCCAATTCTTTTTGAGCTTTTAGTTGTGCCTTCCTTTCGTTAGCAGTTTTTACCGCTGCTGAAATACCACCAGTCAATGCTCCCGCCGCACTTAAACCAGCAAATAAAGGAATTAGAAACGGGAGAAATCCTCCTCTTGACTCATCTATTGAATATTTCTTTAACATAGGTTTCGTCATTTTAATTTTAAGTGATCCAACATCATTTAGTGTTTTTACTTGTGTGTGTGTGAGTAAAACATCAATTCTTACAGCTCCTTTTCTTTGAATTGTATTAACATTAATAATACAAGGCTTTTGATTTTGAATACAAGATGTTAATTTATTAAGATTGATTTGATTAACATATACCCCAACCATTTATTTATGAGAAAAAACCTATGTGATATTAATCATAACACCATTATCTGTATTAATCTGTAATTCTGTTTCCTCCAAAAGCAAACAATATGCATTAACCTCTTCACTCTCCCCTCTTTCAATGTATAGAGAAGTATCCACTCGATTAGACTTTATAGTTTCCTTTTGAGAACTCAGGTCAATTGCGTAGATTGTATAAAGTTTTTGAAACGCAACCATATCCAAAATAGGATCATTATTACCATTACTTTCACACACCTTTTGGTAGGACTTGTAGGCTTCCGCATAATCATTTTTTTCCCAATCAATTTCCAATCTATCTCGTGGATAAAATGTGCCATCAAGAGAAACCCGAAGTTGTTTCACCTTAGCATTATCACTCAGCGCATTATTCTTATTAGTACCGTCCTCTCCATCTGGTTTTTTTAAAATGAGCCAGAGGTATCGTGGCTTTCCTTGAAGAACACCCAAATTCCAAGTGTAGGTAGTGTGTTCCAGTTTAACGTGTTGACATCTTCTTTTAAGGTATGATACATTTAGCGGTTTCTTTGAGTTAAGTCTTCTATTTAACATCTCTTCCGTTTTAAGATTAGGAGTATATTCACTGATATACCAACACAAATCATTAATAACAAATTTATTGTTGTCTCCAAAAGCATTTTCATCCCCAAAAAGCAACCTATTTACATTATCATTCCTTTGTAGTTGAAATCTAATTTTAAGACCATACAAAACTTTATCATAATCGCATAATCCAAATATACCTTTAAGAGGTACTGCTACGGTAAAACTATTCACTGCTTTTGTTTCATCATTATACATTGACTTCCTTTGACTATAACCAGGGTCTGCGTTTGTACCCGTTGACATATCAGGAATAAAACCTTCAACAGCTCCCTTACCCATTCTATCACTAAACGAATATAGTGTAAATTTCATCATTTCAGATGTAGCAGAGACATAATCAACCGCTTCAACCTCTTGTGTTCCAATATACAGGCGGACACTGTCAAACATTTTCCAGAAGAAATCATTTACGAGTGTAGCATTAGTATTATTCGCAGCCTTAGTGAATTTAAATTTACACAGCAAGAAACTATCAGCTATATTCAAGTAAGTTTGTTGATTATTTATTTCAAAACTTTTTGTTCCGTTTGAATTCCAGTCTGTTCCTGTTATAGCATTTACCTTAAAATAGTCTTCCTTTTTAGTGGAGTTTGAAATGATAATCGTATCATCCAAATCATAGATACTATCAATCGCTTCCATACTTGTATTTATATAGCATTAAAATTGTTGAAACCCTGACCCAAGTATTTTAATGATTTTTTGTCGTTCTTGTGAAGATAGTTGAGGTTTACCTTTTTTTATTTCTTTGATTGCTTGTAATTTATGAGACTCCTTTTGAGCATCTTTTATACTCTTTATAGCACCAGCAACGGAGCCCACGGCAGAAGCAGTTGAACCAATTAGGTCTTTATGTTTAAGGATGGTTGAACCAATACCCATTAGAGTATCAATTATCCCATCTCCTTTATTTCGAAATTGATGACCTACACCTCGTTGTCTCTTAGGTTTATAGTATCCTCTACCCACATACCTTGTATAGTCTGGTGAAAGGAACATGCCCTCCCCTGTAATTATTTTATATTTTCCCAACTCGTGTTTTCTCACAATAACCATTATTTATTTATTGAAAAACTTCACGTAGGTGAATTCTGATGGATATAATTTCATCATTAAAGGATATCATACGATTATCTTGGTCGGTTATCCTAAAATTTACTCTGTATATGGTTTTTCCTGACACAGGTAAATAGACAAGATTTTTTGGTTCCATATTAAATTTATAACCAATCGGGGTTGAGTATGCACTGAATGAAAATATTGTATTTGTTCTTATTCCATCGTTATAAGCACCATCAATCAAATCACAATGAATTAATACTGAATTTATACCGGAGGATATTTGGATAACATTATCACTGTAAAACGTCCCGTTATTTTCAATCTTTTTTGAAGAGAAACCCAATAGCTCTCTAAACGAATTTTCAATCGTGAAATCAACTTTATAATTATTTTTAAGTTTAATAGTTGATTTTGAAGTGTGTTTTTGAATATCTATTACAATATTTTTTGGTTAATCACCTTTTTCTTTCATAAGGCGAGAGACTTCTGAAGATATTTGAGAAATCTCGTAAGCTCCAGGTGAAACGGTTATAGTTTTATATCCACTTCCTGGATTATAACTAAACTTGTTGTTTTTCTCTGTGATATTAAACAAGGTATTATAAGTTTCCATTGACAATAAAGATGCCTCATATGAGGTAAGGGGGTCAAGTTGTAGTGGGTAAGGGAATGAAGCTGTGTAATCGCTCGTTGTGAAATTAAAACTAAGAATTGTGCTTCTCATCTTATTTAATATCTAATAAAATATCTTTGTATTGACATTTATTAATTATTTTCATATTCATCAACTGATCTAAAATGGCTGAGGATTCATTAAAACAATTGTTGTTTCCAGCCTTCTTACTACCTAACAACAATAATAGCCTATTAACTAATTGTGATGGGTCATTTGGAAGAAAACTAACACCCGAACCAAGCTTACTTAAAGCATCAATAATATGTTTCTCCTTCTCATTCTTCTTACTTTTACCAGCAACAGAAACTCCATAATCAAGTGCATTTAACAACTCAATATATACCCTATCTTCCTCTCTTTCCATATCAAGTGGTTCCTCAAAATATTTTGAACCGCTGAATCCGGGGTTTGTTAGAAGAAACATTAATCTTGGAGTTAATTTAACATTTGGTTGAGTAGAACTCAAGAACATCAATTCATCATTAAATATCAATACCTTTTCTTCCACAAGATGAAACACTGCTGGTTCTTCTGTTGGAATGAGACCTGCTCTGGTTTTTGAACCCGCCGAATATTCATTGTTTTGAAGAGCTTCCACAACATAATTAGGGGGTTGATTTACCTGCTCAAGTTTCCGAAATAATCCCTCGTCATCATATTCTAATTCACCAAGTTCTTGTTTTGTTATCTGACTAAAATCTTTGAGCATTTGAAGTTTTTTCGGAGTAAATTCTACCGTGGGAACTGTAGGTGATTGTTGAGTTTTCAAAAGTGGTTTAAAGAATTTCTCTTGTTTTCTTTCAAAGGCTTCTTCACCAGTTAGTTTCTGTCTCCGTTTCTTCTTTATCTCTTCCTGTTGTTTAACAACTTTTGAAACTAATTGTTGATGTTCCTTAAACTTTCTTTCTCTTTCTTCGGTATTCATTTTCTGTATTTATTTATTGAAAAATATCATTTAATGAATTGTAAAGGTCAATGGGAAAATTTTCCTTTTCTTCATCATTATAGTAAATGTGTTGAAATAAATCTTTTTCTTTAAATATTTCATCAAATTCTTTATTGGTATTAATACGAGTTGTTATTTCTTCTTCACTAATACTTGTATCTCTGCTTTTCATACGTTTGCGTTGAATCTCCTCATCGATATCAAAACCGAATGATAAAATCTTAACTCCATCACCACACAATTGTTTATTAATTTGTCTCATTCCTTCAGGATTAGTTTCTAAAATCCCAAGACCATTAGATTTTACTTTATTTAACTCACTCTTACAATGTGAATATTTTGTAGAACCAAGAGAGACCTCCTCAAATATTTGACCTTCGTTCCTCAATCGCATATGTTCCTCCATTGAAATGTAGTAATAATCTTTCCCTTCTACTTCTCCTGGTCGCTTTGCTCTGGTTGTAGTACTCACAAAACGAATCATAGGGTGTTTTTTTAAAAAACTTACAATCTTTTCATTTTTACTATTCAAGAGTTTAGATTTATGAAAGTTCTTTCCAGAAGCAGATTTACCCACAAGGTTAATAATAATTGTTGTCATTTATATATGTAATTATGTTTAAAATAAAAATACATCCTTTAATATCTCATCTTGTTTCACAACAATATATTTATATTTTCCAATCGTGTGTTTCATATAATTTTCAAATTCTTTTTTACTACATAACGTAGAGCAATTATCTCTCCAAAAATTATTTACATCTATTGAATTTAACTTAAATAAAATAAAAGTATTGGCATTGTTTCTTATTGAGCGTCGAGGGAGTTGAAAATATGACTGACTAAGATAAATACAATTACAAGAAGAATGTCTCCCTCTTGTATAGTAGCTGTCCATTACTGTTTGGTTTCTCTCATTAACACAATCATCAAAGATGACGAGGTTCTTTTTTGATTTATCTAAATCTTGAGGTGAAGGTATATCATCCGTATTATCACTGAGAATACAAGTTATGGGTTTTGGTTTCGATTTTGATTTCTGTGTATCACAAAATAATTGTATTATATCTTCAATATTATAATCATTTAGTTTGTTTTGAAGTTTAAATAAACCGATAATGTCTTCCTTTTTAAGACCTGCATTAAAACCCTGTGAGAGTAGTTGATACTCGGGTTGAAAACTAGACTTTGTAAAAATTATTAAATTATCATAATCTAAAAAATTAGGACCAAGGAGCATCTTTAAAAGTAAACAGGTTTTTCCACATCCGCTTGAACCAACTATTAGACATCTCAATGAATTTGGAATGTTTTTATGGTTATTAAATTTTATCTTATTTTCCCAAACGGGTAAAAAATCATTCATTTATATATTTGGAAAACAAGTCATCTAACTTTTTTTGAGCTATTTTAGAAACTCTATATTTTATCCTGAGTTCGGGTTTAATTTCAAAATAATTCATTATTTTATTTATATAGTATTTGTATTAACATTTCCATTAAAATTATTTTGAATAATAAATATCATTAAACCCTTATACATTTCCTCAATACAAATAGTCTCTTCCCTTGAAAGAAATGGTGTATTATCATCACAATACTTAACATTCATCTCTCTTATTAATCTTGTAAAGTAATTCATTTTTGGTTCTAATTTAAAAGAGTTATATATTTTTTTATATTTTTTATTATCATTAATTAAAATTAAATCACAGAAAATACATTGTTTATATGAACCCTCATTATTAAGCCCTATTCTATCACAAGCCGGACAATTCTCTAATTTATCATATGGAGAGTCTGGAAATTCTAAATATCCTTCAGAACTTATCATATTTATATGGTAAATTTTTACTTAAACTAAACGCAAGTTTATTCATTAATAAATACAATGTTTCAAAGCACAAAAGACAAATTTCACTCAATCTCTACTTCAGTGAAAGATATAGAAAAATATGTCAAAGATGTTAAATTGAACAAAGATAAATATGGAAATTTTTGGGTAAAACCAGTTATGGAAAATAACATGAGCCCCTCTATTTCATTTAAAGGAAGAGCTCTAACTATACCTGGAAAGACATCCATTAAAGTAAATCTAACAAAAGTTTCTCCTCTACTCCTGGCAATTTATTCAAAGCTTGAAAAAGTGATTGACCACGATACTTTGAAAAAGAATGATAAGACCATCAACAATACTCGTGGAGAAATTTGTATTTACTTTAATAATCCAAAGGGTGTAGATCTAAGTAAAATGAATGATGTTAATATTTCTGGTGAAATGTCATTTCGTTCTATGATAGTTAGAGATTATTTAAAGATAACTTTTGATATTAAAAATGTAGAGATTGAATCCGTTAATGAAAGAAAGTATATTGGTATAGATGGAAAGGTTTTTTCTGCTAATTAAATATGAGTCATTACAGCAGTGAAGATTTTACTATTTCATTGAACTCGGACGATAGTGATGATAGTATTTCATTGAACTCGGACGATGGTGATGATAGTATTTCATTGAACACAGATGATAGTTATGATACTAATAGTTTGTGCTCAAATGATAGTTATGAGAGTAGCTTTATTGATGACTCTGAGTATGATTCTGAGTATTCATGTGATAGTTATGACTTAGATGATTCTGAGTGAAAAAGTGTTTTAGTTTAAGCACAGTAATATATATAAAACGGAGCTGTAAAGCTCAAAAGTGTTTTATTTTAAGCACAGTGATATATATAAAACACCACGTTTTCTCACGCTATAAATATGGTTTATTGTGATACTTGCGAGAAGGAAGTAAAATATTATAAACAACATATTCTCACCGCAAAACATACATACAACATTCTTAACAAACTTTCCCCTCTTCCACCTAAAACAAAACATTGTAAGGTCTGTAAAACAACCATCCTCAAGAAGGGGTTTAAAGCCCATCTTAAAACTAACAAACACTTGTCAAAATTGTTTACTATTAAAAACTCTGATGGTGCATTCAAAGGACATATTAAAATAAGAGTCTTTAACTTCAAACCTCCTGAACCAGAGTCTATAGTTGATGCTGTAGAAATAGTTAAACCTGCTGTTCAAACGTTGATTGAAAAAACACTAAAAGAAATGAAACCACTTAAATTTTATATGGGAGTAAAATTAGAAATGACAAAGGACGAAGGAGTTATAGATACACCATACATGAGAACTGAGCCACACTTTATATCTTCATATCAAGATTTTAAAACATCAGGAGTCTATGATGAACTTATTAAACAAGAGCAAGATGTGGATAATTCAATCGTAGGAAGTGGATTCAATATAGGAAAAATTATTTACATAGACATTCATATTCTTAAATCAGATCCTCTAAAAGCTTCTTCTTACATTGATTTACCCAGTGTTATCAAAAATAGAAAAGCAGTTATCAATATCAAAAATAAAGACAATAAATGTTTTCTCTGGTCTATTCTAGCACACTTACATCCTCCACATTTTCATGATGAAAGAGTATCTCATTATAAAAAATATGAGAATACATTAAATACGAAAGATCTAAAGTTTCCGATGACTTTAAATGATATTCCTAAATTTGAAAAGTTGAATAATTTATCAGTTAATGTTTATGGTCTAACCGAAACAAACAACATTCAGGTTTTAAAGCTTTCTGACAGTTGTAAACAAACTCATATTAATCTTCTATATTTTAATTCAGACGAAAATTCACATTATACATACATCAAAGATATTACAAAATTAATAAAACCACAAGTATGTAAAAGAACAAATAAAATATATATTTGTATGCGTTGTCTTAACTTCTTCCATACACAAGAAAGATTAGATAAACATTCAAATTATTGTGGTGAACATAAATCAACGGTAATCAACATGCCTAAAAAAGACTCAAAGATCACATTCAAAGATGAAAAGAAAACAATAAAACATCCATTTGTTATATATGCTGATTTTGAAAGTATTTTAGAAAAAATTGATACTGCTTCTCCAGATCCAAAAGAATCATACACAAATAAATATCAAAAACATACTCCTTGTGGTTTTTGTTATTATATCAAATCATCCGTTGGTGATAAATATAACAAGTTAGAGATGTATAGAGGCTCAAATACCCCAGAGGAGTTTGTGAAACGACTAGAAAAAGACTGTGTTCGATTAACCAAGATAATGAGAGAAACCAATAAACCAATGTCCTTAACAAGTAAAGAAAAAAGGGAATTTATAAAAAACAATGTCTGTCATATTTGTGAGGAGAAAATTGGTAAAGGTCTAAAGGTTAGAGACCATTGTCATCTCACTGGTAAATATAGAGGTCCGGCTCATCAAAGTTGTAATATTAATTATCAACTCCCCTCTTTCATTCCTGTCTTTCTTCATAACAACGCTCATTATGATACACATCTATTTATCAAGGAACTCTCAAAGACTTCTGGAAGTATCTCAGCAATTCCAAACACGGATCAGAAATACATTTCATTCACAAAAACAATTCACACATCTCCTATTACTCATATCAGATTTCTTGATACATTTAAATTCATGGCAAGTCCATTGGCTAACTTGGTTCAAAATCTAAAAGAGTTTCCATGTCTTTCAGAGTATTTTTTAGATAAAGATTTTCTAACACAAAAGGGAATTTACCCCTATGACTATATGGACTCATTTGAGAGATTCAATGAAACACAACTTCCTTTAAAAGAAAATTTCTATAACAAATTAAATAATAGTCATATATCTGATAAAGATTATGTACACGCACAAAATGTTTGGAAAAAATATAACATTAAGAATCTTGGTGAGTATCACGATTTGTACCTCAAAACTGATGTGCTTTTGTTGGCCGATGTATTTGAAGCCTTTAGATCTGTTTGTCGCACTGGATATGGATTGGATCCTGCTCACTACTACACAGCACCTGGATTGGCCTGGAGTGCGATGTTGAAAATGACAAAACAAGATTTGGATTTGATAACCGATGTTGATATGCTTTTGATGATTGAAAAGGCAAAAAGAGGTGGAATTTCACAAGTCTGCTCGAGTAGATACGCAAAAGCAAATAACAAATATCTTCCAAATTATGATCCAACGAAAGAGAGTTCTTACTTGATGTACTATGACGCGAACAACCTGTATGGCTGGGCAATGTCTCAGGCTCTTCCTTATGGAAAACTTAGATGGGTAAAGGAAAAAGACTACAAAAACGTTTTACAAGATGTATGTATCTCTACACAAAAAGAATTGGATGAAGAAAAAGTTGGTTATTATTTTGAAATTGATTTAAAATATCCAGAGGAACTCCATAACCTACACAAAGATCTCCCATTTGCTTGTGAGAAAGAAAGTCCAAAGAAAGAATGGTTGAGTGATTATCAACGATCGTTTGATATAGGTGAATCAACAGAAAAATTACTTACTACATTATATAACAAGAAAAATTATGTTCTACACCAAAGAAATTTCCGACAATATTTATCAAAAGGTCTAAGAGTAGAGAAGATCCATAGGGTTCTAAAGTTCAATCAAAGTCATTGGTTAAAGGGGTACATTGATTTTAATACACAAAGAAGAACAGAGTCAAAAACAGATTTTGAGAAAGACTTTTATAAATTGATGAATAATGCGGTCTTTGGTAAGACTATGGAGAATGTGAGGAAAAGACAAAATATCAGACTATCAACATCTTGGGAACAAGCATCAAAATTAATTAATAGACCGAGTTTTACTCGAGCTGAGGTCTTTACTGAGAACTTTTGTGCGATCCATTTGATTAAAGAGAGTATTGAAATGAACAAACCTATTTATATTGGAACAACAATTCTTGATTTATCAAAGTCATTAATGTATGATTACTTTTATAATAACTTGAGGAAGAAATATCAAAATGATGTTAATCTACTTTATATGGATACAGATAGTTTTATTTTGAAAATTAATACCAACGATGTTTATTCAGACATGAAAAGAGACATTAATATCTATGACACGAGTAATTACAGTCCAGAGAGTGAGTTGTTCTCTTCTAAAAATAAAAAGGTGATTGGAAAGTTCAAGGATGAATTAGGAGGAAATGTTATGAGTGAATTTGTGGGATTGAGGTCTAAGGCTTATGCTTATAAATACATTGTGAATAACGTCGAAAAGACTGATAAGAAGTTAAAAGGTGTAAAGAAAAATGTTATTAAAGAAACAATAAACTTTAAGGATTATTATAACTGTTTAACAACAAAGAAAGAAGAGTTTAGAAAGATTAATGGAATAAGAAGTTATAAACATAAATTATATTCAGAAGAGATGAATAAGAAAGCATTGGGGGCTTTTGATGATAAGAGGTTTATTTTAGAAAATGGAATTGATAGTCTCCCTTATGGTTATATAAGTATATAAGTGATAAGTTAAAAAGGGGGTTAGGGATTTTAACGGGCTACCGCCGCCTTTTTACTATTATATAAATGATAGAACCAAGTACCAACCAGACTAAAGAGTGGAGGTGTAATCAACCTTGGTATATAAATGGTAAACATAACGAATGTGAAAAATATCAAATAGGTATAATTGAAAAGACAACTGGTAAAACAATTTACAAAACAAATAAGAGAATTAATTTAAATACCGGTGAATTGGGTAAAAAAGATGGAAATATTTTTGAGTGGACGGAAAACTTTGATGGTTGTCAGGAAAATATATACTTTAATTTAAAAATGGTATGTGGCACTGGAGGCGCTCAAACAAGAACATTGAGGGAGGTTTACCATTTTATCTTAGCTCAGTTAAAATATCTTAATAAAGAACCAAACTCAAACATATTTTTTGTTAATGTATTAGACGGTGAGGAGAGTTGTAGGAGAATTAAATTATTTCCCACACATAAACAAATATTTGTAGGGTCGTTGTTTGAGTGGGTCAAAGATGATTCACCAGATGATATTAAGAGTAAAAGGTTAAAAGGTCCATAAGGTCAGAAGGATCACAGGTTCACACAGAAGGACCATTGTTTAAGTGGTCTAATGAATAAGGATAACATGTCAAAAGGTTAGAAGGTTCGTAAAGAACAGGGTGAGAGAAATAGAGGTGTTTAGGGGCAATGAGGGAGGGGAAAAATTAACATGTAAGTCAATGGGAAAATGAGAGTGTCCCAGAAGCAACATATATACACTACTCTTGTGTTAGTGTTGAAAAACCACTTTTCGCACTTGTGTTGGTGCAGGAAACCACTTTTGCACTTGTATTAGTGTGGAAAAAACACTTTTTGCACTTGTGATAGTGTTGAAAAACCACTTTTCGCACTTGTGTTAGTGTTGAAAAACCACTTTTCGCACTTGTGTTAGTGTTGAAAAACCACTTTTCGCACTTGTGTTGGTGCAGGAAACCACTTTTGCATTTGTATTAGTGTGGAAAAACCACTTTTCGCACTTGTGTTAGTGTTGAAAAACCACTTTTCGCACTTGTGTTAGTGTTGAAAAACCACTTTTCGCACTTGTGTTGGTGCAGGAAACTACTTTTGCACTTGTATTAGTGTGGAAAAAACACTTTTTGCACTTGTGAGAGTGTTGAAAAACCACTTTTCGCACTTGTGTTAGTGTTGAAAAACCACTTTTCACACTTGTGTTAGTGTTGAAAAAACACTTTTCGCACTTGTGTTGGCGCAGGAAACCACGTTTGCACTTGTATTAGTGTGGAAAAAACACTTTTTGCACTTGTGATAGTGTTGAAAAACCACTTTTCGCACTTGTGTTAGTGTTGAAAAACCACTTTTCGCACTTGTGTTAGTGTTGAAAAACCACTTTTCGCACTTGTGTTAGTGTTGAAAAACCACTTTTCGCACTTGTGTTGGTGCAGGAAACCACGTTTGCACTTGTATTAGTGTGGAAAAACCACTTTTTGCACTTGTGATAGTGTTGAAAAACCACTTTTCGCACTTGTGTTAGTGTTGAAAAACCACTTTTCACACTTCTGTTGGTGCAGGAAACCACTTTTGCACTTGTATTAGTGTGGAAAAAACATTTTTGCACTTGTGATAGTGTTGAAAAACCACATTTCGAACTTGTGTTAGTGTTGAAAAACCACTTTTCGCACTTGTGTTGGTGCAGGAAACCACTTTTGCACTTGTATTCGTGTGGAAAAAACCACTTTTCGCACTTGTGTTAGTGTTGAAAAACCACTTTTCGCACTTGTGTTAGTGTTGAAAAACCACTTTTCGCACTTGTGTTAGTGTTGAAAAACCACTTTTCGCACTTGTGTTGGTGCAGGAAACCACTTTTGCACTTGTATTAGTGTGGAAAAAACACTTTTCGCACTTGTGTTAGTGTTGAAAAACCACTTTTTGCACATGTGTTAGTGTTGAAAAACCACTTTTCGCACTTGTGTTGGTGCAGGAAACCACTTTTGCACTTGTATTAGTGTGGAAAAAACACTTTTTGCACTTGTGATAGTGTTGAAAAACCACTTTTCGCACTTGTGTTAGTTTTGAAAAACCACTTTTCGCACTTGTGTTAGTGTTGAAAAACCACTTTTCGCACTTGTGTTGGTGCAGGAAACCACTTTTGCACTTGTATTAGTGTGGAAAAACCACTTTTCGCACTTGTGTTAGTGTTGAAAAACCACTTTTCACACTTGTGTTAGTGTTGAAAAACCACTTTTCGCACTTGTGTTGGTGCAGGAAACCACTTTTGCACTTGTATTAGTGTGGAAAAACCACTTTTCGCACTTGTGTTAGTGTTGAAAAACCACTTTTTCCTCTTGTGTTAGTGTTGAAAAACCACTTTTCGCACTTGTGTTGGTGCAGGAAACCACTTTTGCACATGTATTAGTGTGGAAAAAACACTTTTTGCACTTGTGATAGTGTTGAAAAACCACTTTTCGCACTTGTGTTAGTGTTGAAAAACCACTTTTCACACTTGTGTTAGTGTTGAAAAACCACTTTTCGCACTTGTGTTGGTGCAGGAAACCACTTTTGCACTTGTATTAGTGTGGAAAAACCACTTTTCGCACTTGTGTTAGGGTTGAAAAACCACTTTTCGCACTTGTGTTAGTGTTGAAAAACCACTTTTCGCACTTGTGTTGGTGCAGGAAACCACTTTTGCACTTGTGTTGGTGCAGGAAACCACTTTTGCACTTGTATTCGTTTGGAAAAACCACTTTTCGCACTTGTGTTAGTGTTGAAAAACCACTTTTCGCACTTGTGTTAGTGTTGAAAAACCACTTTTCGCACTTGTGTTAGTGTTGAAAAACCACTTTTCGCACCTGTGTTGGTGCAGGAAACCACTTTTGCACTTGTATTAGTGTGGAAAAAACACTTTTCGCACCTGTGTTAGTGTTGAAAAACCACTTTTCGCACTTGTGTTAGTGTTGAAAAACCACTTTTCGCACTTGTGTTGGTGCAGGAAACCACTTTTGCACTTGTATTAGTGTGGAAAAAACACTTTTCGCACTTGTGTTCGTGTTGAAAAACCACTTTTCGCACTTGTGTTAGTGTTGAAAAACCACTTTTCGCACTTGTGTTGGTGCAGGAAACCACTTTTGCACTTGTATTAGTGTGGAAAAACCACTTTTCGCACTTGTGTTAGTGTTGAAAAACCACTTTTTGCACTTGAGTTAGTGTTGAAAAACCACTTTTCGCACTTGTGTTGGTGCAGGAAACCACTTTTGCACTTGTATTAGTGTGGAAAAAACACTTTTTGCACTTGTGTTAGTGTTGAAAAACCACTTTTCGCACTTGTGTTAGTTTTGAAAAACCACTTTTCGCACTTGTGTTAGTGTTGAAAAACCACTTTTCGCACTTGTGTTGGTGCAGGAAACAACTTTTGCACTTGTATTAGTGTGGAAAAACCACTTTTCGCACTTGTGTTAGTGTTGAAAAACCACTTTTCGCACTTGTGTTAGTGTTGAAAAACCACTTTTCACACTCGTGTTAGTGTTGAAAAACCACTTTTCGCACTTGTGTTGGTGCAGGAAACCACTTTTGCACTTGTATTTGTGTGGAAAAACCACTTTTCGCACTTGTGTTAGTGTTGAAAAACCACTTTTCGCACTTGTGTTAGTGTTGAAAAACCACTTTTCGCACTTGTGTTGGTGCAGGAAACCACTTTTGCACTTGTATTAGTGTGGAAAAAACACTTTTTGCACTTGTGATAGTGTTGAAAAACCACTTTTCGCACTTGTGTTAGTGTTGAAAAACCACTTTTCGCACTTGTGTTGGTGCAGGAAACCACTTTTGCACTTGTATTAGTGTGGAAAAACCACTTTTTGCACTTGTGTTAGTGTTGAAAAACCACTTTTCGCACTTGTGTTAGTGTTGAAAAACCACTTTTCGCACTTGTGTTAGTGTTGAAAAACCACTTTTCGCACTTGTGTTGGTGCAGGAAACCACTTTTGCACTTGTATTAGTGTGGAAAAAACACTTTTCGCACTTGTGTTAGTGTTGATAAACCACTTTTCGCACTTGTGTTAGTGTTGAAAAACCACTTTTCGCACTTGTGTTGGTGCAGGAAACCACTTTTGCACTTGTATTAGTGTGGAAAAACACTTTTTGCACTTGTGATAGTGATGAAAAACCACTTTTCGCACTTGTGTTAGTGTTGAAAAACCACTTTTCGCACTTGTGTTAGTGTTGAAAAACCACTTTTCGCACATGTGTTGGTGCAGGAAACTACTTTTGCACTTGTATTAGTGTGGAAAAAACACTTTTTGCACTTGTGATAGTGTTGAAAAACCACTTTTCGCACTTGTGTTAGTGTTGAAAAACCACTTTTCCCACTTGTGTTGGTGCAGGAAACCACTTTTGCACTTGTATTAGTGTGGAAAAACCACTTTTCGCACTTGTGTTAGTGTTTAAAAACCACTTTTCGCACTTGTGTTAGTGTTGAAAAACCACTTTTCGCACTTGTGTTAGTGTTGAAAAACCACTTTTCGCACTTGTGTTGGTGCAGGAAACCACTTTTGCACTTGTATTAGTGTGGAAAAAACACTTTTTGCACTTGTGATAGCGTTGAAAAAACACTTTTCGCACTTGTGTTAGTGTTGAAAAACCACTTTTCGCACTTGTGTTAGTGTTGAAAAACCACTTTTCGCACTTGTGTTGGTGAAGGAAACCACTTTTGCACTTGTATTAGTGTGGAAAAACCAATTTTTTTCACTTGTGATAGTGTTGAAAAACAACTTTTCGCACTTGTGTTAGTGTTGAAAAACCACTTTTCGCACTTGTGTTGGTGCAGGAAACCACTTTTGCACTTGTATTAGTGTGGAAAAGCCACTTTTCGCACTTGTGTTAGTGTTGAAAAACCACTTTTCGCACTTGTGTTAATGTTGAAAAACCACTTTTCGCACTTGTGTTGGTGCAGGATACCACATTTGCACTTGTATTAGTGTGGAAAAAACACTTTTTGCACTTGTGGGAGTGTTGAAAAACCACTTTTCGCACTTCTGTTAGTGTTGAAAAACCACTTTTCGCACTTGTGTTAGTGTTGAAAAACCACTTTTCGCACTTGTGTTGGTGCAGGAAACCACTTTTGCACTTGTATTAGTGTGGAAAAACCACTTTTCGCACTTGTGTTAGTGTTGAAAAACCACTTTTCGCACTTGTGTTAGTGTTGAAAAACCACTTTTCGCACTTGTATTGGTGCAGGAAACCACTTTTGCACTTGTATTAGTGTGGAAAAACCACTTTTCGCACTTGTGTTAGTGTTGAAAAACCACTTTTCGCACTTGTGTTAGTGTTGAAAAACCACTTTTCGCACTTGTGTTGGTGCAGGAAACCACTTTTGCACTTGTGTTGGTGCAGGAAACCACTTTTGCACTTGTATTCGTGTGGAAAAACCACTTTTCGCACTTGTGTTAGTGTTGAAAAACCTCTTTTCGCACTTGTGTTAGTGTTGAAAAACCACTTTTCGCACTTGTGTTAGTGTTGAAAAACCACTTTTCGCACCTGTGTTGGTGCAGGAAACCACTTTTGCACTTGTATTAGTGTGGAAAAAACACTTTTCGCACCTGTGTTAGTGTTGAAAAACCACTTTTCGCACTTGTGTTAGTGTTGAAAAACCACTTTTCGCACTTGTGTTAGTGTTGAAAAACCACTTTTCGCACTTGTGTTGGTGCAGTAAACCACTTTTGCACTTGTATTAGTGTGGAAAAAACACTTTTCGCACTTGTGTTCGTGTTGAAAAACCACTTTTCGCACTTGTGTTAGTGTTGAAAAACCACTTTTCGCACTTGTGTTGGTGCAGGAAACCACTTTTGCACTTGTATTAGTGTGGAAAAACCACTTTTCGCACTTGTGTTAGTGTTGAAAAACCACTTTTCGCACTTGTGTTAGTGTTGAAAAACCACTTTTCGCACTTGTGTTGGTGCAGGAAACCACTTTTGCACTTGTATTAGTGTGGAAAAAACACTTTTTGCACTTGTGATAGTGTTGAAAAACCACTTTTCGCACTTGTGTTAGTGTTGAAAAACCACTTTTCGCACTTGTGTTGGTGCAGGAAACCACTTTTGCACTTGTATTAGTGTGGAAAAACCACTTTTTGCACTTGTGTTAGTGTTGAAAAACCACTTTTCGCACTTGTGTTAGTGTTGAAAAACCACTTTTCGCACTTGTGTTAGTGTTGAAAAACCACTTTTCGCACTTGTGTTGGTGCAGGAAACCACTTTTGCACTTGTATTAGTGTGGAAAAAACACTTTTCGCACTTGTGTTAGTGTTGATAAACCACTTTTCGCACTTGTGTTAGTGTTGAAAAACCACTTTTCGCACTTGTGTTGGTGCAGGAAACCACTTTTGCACTTGTATTAGTGTGGAAAAACACTTTTTGCACTTGTGATAGTGATGAAAAACCACTTTTCGCACTTGTGTTAGTGTTGAAAAACCACTTTTCGCACTTGTGTTAGTGTTGAAAAACCACTTTTCGCACATGTGTTGGTGCAGGAAACTACTTTTGCACTTGTATTAGTGTGGAAAAAACACTTTTTGCACTTGTGATAGTGTTAAAAAACCACTTTTCGCACTTGTGTTAGTGTTGAAAAACCACTTTTCCCACTTGTGTTGGTGCAGGAAACCACTTTTGCACTTGTATTAGTGTGGAAAAACCACTTTTCGCACTTGTGTTAGTGTTTAAAAACCACTTTTCGCACTTGTGTTAGTGTTGAAAAACCACTTTTCGCACTTGTGTTAGTGTTGAAAAACCACTTTTCGCACTTGTGTTGGTGCAGGAAACCACTTTTGCACTTGTATTAGTGTGGAAAAAACACTTTTTGCACTTGTGATAGCGTTGAAAAAACACTTTTCGCACTTGTGTTAGTGTTGAAAAACCACTTTTCGCACTTGTGTTAGTGTTGAAAAACCACTTTTCGCACTTGTGTTGGTGAAGGAAACCACTTTTGCACTTGTATTAGTGTGGAAAAACCAATTTTTTTCACTTGTGATAGTGTTGAAAAACAACTTTTCGCACTTGTGTTAGTGTTGAAAAACCACTTTTCGCACTTGTGTTGGTGCAGGAAACCACTTTTGCACTTGTATTAGTGTGGAAAAGCCACTTTTCGCACTTGTGTTAGTGTTGAAAAACCACTTTTCGCACTTGTGTTAATGTTGAAAAACCACTTTTCGCACTTGTGTTGGTGCAGGATACCACATTTGCACTTGTATTAGTGTGGAAAAAACACTTTTTGCACTTGTGGGAGTGTTGAAAAACCACTTTTCGCACTTCTGTTAGTGTTGAAAAACCACTTTTCGCACTTGTGTTAGTGTTGAAAAACCACTTTTCGCACTTGTGTTGGTGCAGGAAACCACTTTTGCACTTGTATTAGTGTGGAAAAACCACTTTTCGCACTTGTGTTAGTGTTGAAAAACCACTTTTCGCACTTGTGTTAGTGTTGAAAAACCACTTTTCGCACTTGTATTGGTGCAGGAAACCACTTTTGCACTTGTATTAGTGTGGAAAAACCACTTTTCGCACTTGTGTTAGTGTTGAAAAACCACTTTTCGCACTTGTGTTAGTGTTGAAAAACCACTTTTCGCACTTGTGTTGGTGCAGGAAACCACTTTTGCACTTGTGTTGGTGCAGGAAACCACTTTTGCACTTGTATTCGTGTGGAAAAACCACTTTTCGCACTTGTGTTAGTGTTGAAAAACCTCTTTTCGCACTTGTGTTAGTGTTGAAAAACCACTTTTCGCACTTGTGTTAGTGTTGAAAAACCACTTTTCGCACCTGTGTTGGTGCAGGAAACCACTTTTGCACTTGTATTAGTGTGGAAAAAACACTTTTCGCACCTGTGTTAGTGTTGAAAAACCACTTTTCGCACTTGTGTTAGTGTTGAAAAACCACTTTTCGCACTTGTGTTAGTGTTGAAAAACCACTTTTCGCACTTGTGTTGGTGCAGTAAACCACTTTTGCACTTGTATTAGTGTGGAAAAAACACTTTTCGCACTTGTGTTCGTGTTGAAAAACCACTTTTCGCACTTGTGTTAGTGTTGAAAAACCACTTTTCGCACTTGTGTTGGTGCAGGAAACCACTTTTGCACTTGTATTAGTGTGGAAAAACCACTTTTCGCACTTGTGTTAGTGTTGAAAAACCACTTTTTGCACTTGAGTTAGTGTTGAAAAACCACTTTTCGCACTTGTGTTGGTGCAGGAAACCACTTTTGCACTTGTATTAGTGTGGAAAAAACACTTTTTGCACTTGTGATAGTGTTGAAAAACCACTTTTCGCACTTGTGTTAGTTTTGAAAAACCACTTTTCGCACTTGTGTTAGTGTTGAAAAACCACTTTTCGCACTTGTGTTGGTGCAGGAAACCACTTTTGCACTTGTATTAGTGTGGAAAAACCACTTTTCGCACTTGTGTTAGTGTTGAAAAACCACTTTTCGCACTTGTGTTAGTGTTGAAAAACCACTTTTCACACTCGTGTTAGTGTTGAAAAACCACTTTTCGCACTTGTGTTGGTGCAGGAAACCACTTTTGCACTTGTATTTGTGTGGAAAAACCACTTTTCGCACTTGTGTTAGTGTTGAAAAACCACTTTTCGCACTTGTGTTAGTGTTGAAAAACCACTTTTCGCACTTGTGTTGGTGCAGGAAACCACTTTTGCACTTGTATTAGTGTGGAAAAAACACTTTTTGCACTTGTGATAGTGATGAAAAACCACTTTTCGCACTTGTATTAGTGTGGAAAAAACACTTTTCGCACCTGTGTTAGTGTTGAAAAACCACTTTTCGCACTTGTGATAGTGCTGAAAAACCACTTTTCGCACTTGTGTTAGTGTTGAAAAACCACTTTTCGCACTTGTGTTAGTGTTGAAAAACCACTTTTCGCACATGTGTTGGTGCAGGAAACTACTTTTGCACTTGTATTAGTGTGGAAAAAACACTTTTTGCACTTGTGATAGTGTTAAAAAACCACTTTTCGCACTTGTGTTAGTGTTGAAAAACCACTTTTCGCACTTGTGTTGGTGCAGGAAACCACTTTTGCACTTGTATTAGTGTGGAAAAACCACTTTTCGCACTTGTGTTAGTGTTTAAAAACCACTTTTCGCACTTGTGTTAGTGTTGAAAAACCACTTTTCGCACTTGTGTTAGTGTTGAAAAACCACTTTTCGCACTTGTTTTGGTGCAGGAAACCACTTTTGCACTTGTATTAGTGTGGAAAAAACACTTTTTGCACTTGTGATAGCGTTGAAAAAACACTTTTCGCACTTGTGTTAGTGTTGAAAAACCACTTTTCCCACTTGTGTTAGTGTTGAAAAACCACTTTTCGCACTTGTGTTGGTGAAGGAAACCACTTTTGCACTTGTATTAGTGTGGAAAAACCAATTTTTTTCACTTGTGATAGTGTTGAAAAACAACTTTTCGCACTTGTGTTAGTGTTGAAAAACCACTTTTCGCACTTGTGTTGGTGCAGGAAACCACTTTTGCACTTGTATTAGTGTGGAAAAGCCACTTTTCGCACTTGTGTTAGTGTTGAAAAACCACTTTTCGCACTTGTGTTAATGTTGAAAAACCACTTTTCGCACTTGTGTTGGTGCAGGATACCACATTTGCACTTGTATTAGTGTGGAAAAAACACTTTTTGCACTTGTGGGAGTGTTGAAAAACCACTTTTCGCACTTCTGTTAGTGTTGAAAAACCACTTTTCGCACTTGTGTTAGTGTTGAAAAACCACTTTTCGCACTTGTGTTGGTGCAGGAAACCACTTTTGCACTTGTATTAGTGTGGCAAAACCACTTTTCGCACTTGTGTTAGTGTTGAAAAACCACTTTTCGCACTTGTGTTAGTGTTGAAAAACCACTTTTTGCACTTGTATTGGTGCAGGAAACCACTTTTGCACTTGTATTAGTGTGGAAAAACCACTTTTCGCACTTGTGTTAGTGTTGAAAAACCACTTTTCGCACTTGTGTTAGTGTTGAAAAACCACTTTTCGCACTTGTGTTGGTGCAGGAAACCACTTTTGCACTTGTGTTGGTGCAGGAAACCACTTTTGCACTTGTATTCGTGTGGAAAAACCACTTTTCGCACTTGTGTTAGTGTTGAAAAACCACTTTTCGCACTTGTGTTAGTGTTGAAAAACCACTTTTCGCACTTGTGTTAGTGTTGAAAAACCACTTTTCGCACCTGTGTTGGTGCAGGAAACCACTTTTGCACTTGTATTAGTGTGGAAAAAACACTTTTCGCACCTGTGTTAGTGTTGAAAAACCACTTTTCGCACTTGTGTTAGTGTTGAAAAACCACTTTTCGCACTTGTGTTAGTGTTGAAAAACCACTTTTCGCACTTGTGTTGGTGCAGGAAACCACTTTTGCACTTGTATTAGTGTGGAAAAAACACTTTTCGCACTTGTGTTCGTGTTGAAAAACCACTTTTCGCACTTGTGTTAGTGTTGAAAAACCACTTTTCGCACTTGTGTTGGTGCAGGAAACCACTTTTGCACTTGTATTAGTGTGGAAAAACCACTTTTCGCACTTGTGTTAGTGTTGAAAAACCACTTTTTGCACTTGAGTTAGTGTTGAAAAACCACTTTTCGCACTTGTGTTGGTGCAGGAAACCACTTTTGCACTTGTATTAGTGTGGAAAAAACACTTTTTGCACTTGTGATAGTGTTGAAAAACCACTTTTCGCACTTGTGTTAGTTTTGAAAAACCACTTTTCGCACTTGTGTTAGTGTTGAAAAACCACTTTTCGCACTTGTGTTGGTGCAGGAAACCACTTTTGCACTTGTATTAGTGTGGAAAAACCACTTTTCGCACTTGTGTTAGTGTTGAAAAACCACTTTTCGCACTTGTGTTAGTGTTGAAAAACCACTTTTCACACTCGTGTTAGTGTTGAAAAACCACTTTTCGCACTTGTGTTGGTGCAGGAAACCACTTTTGCACTTGTATTTGTGTGGAAAAACCACTTTTCGCACTTGTGTTAGTGTTGAAAAACCACTTTTCGCACTTGTGTTAGTGTTGAAAAACCACTTTTCGCACTTGTGTTGGTGCAGGAAACCACTTTTGCACTTGTATTAGTGTGGAAAAAACACTTTTTGCACTTGTGATAGTGTTGAAAAGCCACTTTTCGCACTTGTGTTAGTGTTGAAAAACCACTTTTCGCACTTGTGTTGGTGCAGGAAACTACTTTTGCACTTGTATTAGTGTGGAAAAAACACTTTTTGCACTTGTGAGAGTGTTGAAAAACTACTTTTCGCACTTGTGTTAGTGTTGAAAAACCACTTTTCACACTTGTGTTAGTGTTGAAAAAACACTTTTCGCACTTGTGTTGGCGCAGGAAACCACGTTTGCACTTGTATTAGTGTGGAAAAAACACTTTTTGCACTTGTGATAGTGTTGAAAAACCACTTTTCGCACTTGTGTTAGTGTTGAAAAACCACTTTTCGCACTTGTGTTAGTGTTGAAAAACCACTTTTCGCACTTGTGTTAGTGTTGAAAAACCACTTTTCGCACTTGTGTTGGTGCAGGAAACCACGTTTGCACTTGTATTAGTGTGGAAAAACCACTTTTTGCACTTGTGATAGTGTTGAAAAACCACTTTTCGCACTTGTGTTAGTGTTGAAAAACCACTTTTCACACTTCTGTTGGTGCAGGAAACCACTTTTGCACTTGTATTAGTGTGGAAAAAACATTTTTGCACTTGTGATAGTGTTGAAAAACCACATTTCGAACTTGTGTTAGTGTTGAAAAACCACTTTTCGCACTTGTGTTGGTGCAGGAAACCACTTTTGCACTTGTATTCGTGTGGAAAAAACCACTTTTCGCACTTGTGTTAGTGTTGAAAAACCACTTTTCGCACTTGTGTTAGTGTTGAAAAACCACTTTTCGCACTTGTGTTAGTGTTGAAAAACCACTTTTCGCACTTGTGTTGGTGCAGGAAACCACTTTTGCACTTGTATTAGTGTGGAAAAAACACTTTTCGCACTTGTGTTAGTGTTGAAAAACCACTTTTTGCACATGTGTTAGTGTTGAAAAACCACTTTTCGCACTTGTGTTGGTGCAGGAAACCACTTTTGCACTTGTATTAGTGTGGAAAAAACACTTTTTGCACTTGTGATAGTGTTGAAAAACCACTTTTCGCACTTGTGTTAGTTTTGAAAAACCACTTTTCGCACTTGTGTTAGTGTTGAAAAACCACTTTTCGCACTTGTGTTGGTGCAGGAAACCACTTTTGCACTTGTATTAGTGTGGAAAAACCACTTTTTGCACTTGTGTTAGTGTTGAAAAACCACTTTTCACACTTGTGTTAGTGTTGAAAAACCACTTTTCGCACTTGTGTTGGTGCAGGAAACCACTTTTGCACTTGTATTAGTGTGGAAAAACCACTTTTCGCACTTGTGTTAGTGTTGAAAAACCACTTTTTCCTCTTGTGTTAGTGTTGAAAAACCACTTTTCGCACTTGTGTTGGTGCAGGAAACCACTTTTGCACATGTATTAGTGTGGAAAAAACACTTTTTGCACTTGTGATAGTGTTGAAAAACCACTTTTCGCACTTGTGTTAGTGTTGAAAAACCACTTTTCACACTTGTGTTAGTGTTGAAAAACCACTTTTCGCACTTGTGTTGGTGCAGGAAACCAATTTTGCACTTGTATTAGTGTGGAAAAACCACTTTTCGCACTTGTGTTAGTGTTGAAAAACCACTTTTCGCACTTGTGTTAGTGTTGAAAAACCACTTTTCGCACTTGTGTTGGTGCAGGAAACCACTTTTGCACTTGTGTTGGTGCAGGAAACCACTTTTGCACTTGTATTCGTTTGGAAAAACCACTTTTCGCACTTGTGTTAGTGTTGAAAAACCACTTTTCGCACTTGTGTTAGTGTTGAAAAACCACTTTTCGCACTTGTGTTAGTGTTGAAAAACCACTTTTCGCACCTGTGTTGGTGCAGGAAACCACTTTTGCACTTGTATTAGTGTGGAAAAAACACTTTTCGCACCTGTGTTAGTGTTGAAAAACCACTTTTCGCACTTGTGTTAGTGTTGAAAAACCACTTTTCGCACTTGTGTTGGTGCAGGAAACCACTTTTGCACTTGTATTAGTGTGGAAAAAACACTTTTCGCACTTGTGTTCGTGTTGAAAAACCACTTTTCGCACTTGTGTTAGTGTTGAAAAACCACTTTTCGCACTTGTGTTGGTGCAGGAAACCACTTTTGCACTTGTATTAGTGTGGAAAAACCACTTTTCGCACTTGTGTTAGTGTTGAAAAACCACTTTTTGCACTTGAGTTAGTGTTGAAAAACCACTTTTCGCACTTGTGTTGGTGCAGGAAACCACTTTTGCACTTGTATTATTGTGGAAAAAACACTTTTTGCACTTGTGTTAGTGTTGAAAAACCACTTTTCGCACTTGTGTTAGTTTTGAAAAACCACTTTTCGCACTTGTGTTAGTGTTGAAAAACCACTTTTCGCACTTGTGTTGGTGCAGGAAACCACTTTTGCACTTGTATTAGTGTGGAAAAAACACTTTTCGCACTTGTGTTAGTGTTGAAAAACCACTTTTCGCACTTGTGTTAGTGTTGAAAAACCACTTTTCACACTCGTGTTAGTGTTGAAAAACCACTTTTCGCACTTGTGTTGGTGCAGGAAACCACTTTTGCACTTGTATTTGTGTGGAAAAACCACTTTTCGCACTTGTGTTAGTGTTGAAAAACCACTTTTCGCACTTGTGTTGGTGCAGGAAACCACTTTGCACTTGTATTCGTGTGGAAAAACCACTTTTCGCACTTGTGTTAGTGTTGAAAAACCACTTTTCGCACTTGTGTTAGTGTTGAAAAACCACTTTTCGCACTTGTGTTGGTGCAGGAAACCACTTTTGCACTTGTATTAGTGTGGAAAAAACACTTTTGCACTTGTGATAGTGTTGAAAAACCACTTTTCGCACTTGTGTTAGTGTTGAAAAACCACTTTTCGCACTTGTGTTTGTGCAGGAAACCACTTTTGCACTTGTATTAGTGTGGAAAAACCACTTTTTGCACTTGTGTTAGTGTTGAAAAACCACTTTTCGCACTTGTGTTAGTGTTGAAAAACCACTTTTCGCACTTGTGTTAGTGTTGAAAAACCACTTTTCGCACTTGTGTTGGTGCAGGAAACCACTTTTGCACTTGTATTAGTGTGGAAAAAACACTTTTCGCACTTGTGTTAGTGTTGATAAACCACTTTTCGCACTTGTGTTAGTGTTGAAAAACCACTTTTCGCACTTGTGTTGGTGCAGGAAACCACTTTTGCACTTGTATTAGTGTGGAAAAACACTTTTTGCACTTGTGATAGTGATGAAAAACCACTTTTCGCACTTGTGTTAGTGTTGAAAAACCACTTTTCGCACTTGTGTTAGTGTTGAAAAACCACTTTTCGCACATGTGTTGGTGCAGGAAACCACTTTTGCACTTGTATTAGTGTGGAAAAAACACTTTTTGCACTTGTGATAGTGTTAAAAAACCACTTTTCGCACTTGTGTTAGTGTTGAAAAACCACTTTTCGCACTGTGTTGGTGCAGGAAACCACTTTTGCACTTGTATTAGTGTGGAAAAACCACTTTTCGCACTTGTGTTAGTGTTTAAAACCACTTTTCGCACTTGTGTTAGTGTTGAAAAACCACTTTTCGCACTTGTGTTAGTGTTGAAAAACCACTTTTCGCACTTGTGTTGGTGCAGGAAACCACTTTTGCACTTGTATTAGTGTGGAAAAAACACTTTTTGCACTTGTGATAGCGTTGAAAAAACACTTTTCGCACTTGTGTTAGTGTTGAAAAACCACTTTTCGCACTTGTGTTAGTGTTGAAAAACCACTTTTCGCACTTGTGTTGGTGAAGGAAACCACTTTTGCACTTGTATTAGTGTGGAAAAACCACTTTTTTCACTTGTGATAGTGTTGAAAAACAACTTTTCGCACTTGTGTTAGTGTTGAAAAACCACTTTTCGCACTTGTGTTGGTGCAGGAAACCACTTTTGCACTTGTATTAGTGTGGAAAAGCCACTTTTCGCACTTGTGTTAGTGTTGAAAAACCACTTTTCGCACTTGTGTTAATGTTGAAAAACCACTTTTCGCACTTGTGTTGGTGCAGGATACCACATTTGCACTTGTATTAGTGTGGAAAAAACACTTTTTGCACTTGTGGGAGTGTTGAAAAACCACTTTTCGCACTTCTGTTAGTGTTGAAAAACCACTTTTCGCACTTGTGTTAGTGTTGAAAAGCCACTTTTCGCACTTGTGTTGGTGCAGGAAACCACTTTTGCACTTGTATTAGTGTGGAAAAACCACTTTTCGCACTTGTGTTAGTGTTGAAAAACCACTTTTCGCACTTGTGTTAGTGTTGAAAAACCACTTTTCGCACTTGTGTTAGTGTTGAAAAACCACTTTTCACACTTGTGCTAGTGTTGAAAAACCACTTTTCGCACTTGTGTTGGTGCAGGAAACCACTTTTGCACTTGTATTAGTGTGGAAAAACCACTTTTCGCACTTGTGTTAGTGTTGAAAAACCACTTTTCGCACTTGTCTTAGTGTTGAAAAACCACTTTCGCACTTGTGTTGGTGCAGGAAACCACTTTTGCACTTGTATTAGTGTGGAAAAAACACTTTTTGCACTTGTGATAGTGTTGCAAAAACCACTTTTCGCACTTGTGTTCGTGTTGATAAACCACTTTTCGCACTTGTGTTCGTGTTGAAAAACCACTTTTCGCACTTGTGTTGGTGCAGGAAACCACTTTTGCACTTGTATTAGTGTGGAAAAAACACTTTTCGCACTTGTGTTAGTGTTGAAAAACCACTTTTCGCACTTGTGTTAGTGTTGAAAAACCACTTTTCGCACTTGTGTTGGTGCAGGAAACCACTTTTGCACTTGTATTAGTGTGGAAAAAACACTTTTTGCACTTGTGATAGTGTTGAAAAACCACTTTTCGCACTTGTGTTAGTGTTGAAAAACCACTTTTCGCACTTGTGTTAGTGTTGAAAAACCACTTTTCGCACTTGTGTTGGTGCAGGAAACCACTTTTGCATTTGTATTAGTGTGGAAAACCACTTTTCGCACTTGTGATAGTGTTGAAAAACCACTTTTTACACTTGTGTTAGTGTTGAAAAACCACTTTTCGCACTTGTGTGGGTGCAGGAAACCACTTTTGCACTTGTATTAGTGTGGAAAAACCACTTTTCGCACTTGTGTTAGTGTTGAAAAACCACTTTTTGCACTTGTGTTAGTGTTGAAAAACCACTTTTCGCACTTGTGTTGGTGCAGGAAACCACTTTTGCACTTGTATTAGTGTGGAAAAAACACTTTTTGCACTTGTGATAGTGTTGAAAAACCACTTTTCGCACTTGTGTTAGTGTTGAAAAACCTCTTTTCGCACTTGTGTTAGTGTTGAAAAAACACTTTTCGCACTTGTGTTGGTGCAGGAAACCACTTTTCGCACTTGTGTTGGTGAAGGAAACCACTTTTGCACTTGTATTAGTGTGGAAAAACCACTTTTTTCACTTGTGATAGTGTTGAAAAACAACTTTTCGCACTTGTGTTAGTGTTGAAAAACCACTTTTCGCACTTGTGTTGGTGCAGGAAACCACTTTTGCACTTGTATTAGTGTGGAAAAGCCACTTTTCGCACTTGTGTTAGTGTTGAAAAACCACTTTTCGCACTTGTGTTAATGTTGAAAAACCACTTTTCGCACTTGTGTTGGTGCAGGATACCACATTTGCACTTGTATTAGTGTGGAAAAAACACTTTTTGCACTTGTGGGAGTGTTGAAAAACCACTTTTCGCACTTCTGTTAGTGTTGAAAAACCACTTTTCGCACTTGTGTTAGTGTTGAAAAACCACTTTTCGCACTTGTGTTTGTGTTGAAAAACCACTTTTCGCACTTGTGTTGGTGCAGGAAACCACTTTTGCACTTGTATTAGTGTGGAAAAAACACTTTTTGCACTTGTGATAGTGTTGAAAAACCACTTTTCACACTTGTGTTACTGTTGAAAAACCACGTTTCGCACTTGTGTTAGTGTTGAAAAACCACTTTTCGCACTTGTGTTGGTGCAGGAAACCACTTTTGCACTTGTATTAGTGTGGAAAAAACACTTTTTGCACTTGTGATAGTGTTGAAAAACCACTTTTCGCACTTGTGTTAGTGTTGAAAAACCACTTTTCGCACTTGTGTTGGTGCAGGAAACCACTTTTGCACTTGTATTAGTGTGGAAAAACCACTTTTCGCACTTATGTTAGTGTTGAAAAACCACTTTTCGCACTTGTGTTAGTGTTGAAAAACCACTTTTCACACTTGTGTTGGTGCAGGAAACCACTTTTGCACTTGCATTAGTGTGGAAAAAACACTTTTTGCACTTGTGATAGTGTTGAAAAACCACTTTTCGCACTTGTGTTAGTGTTGAAAAAACACTTTTCGCACTTGTGTTGGTGCAGGAAACCACTTTTGCACTTGTATTAGTGTGGAAAAAACCATTTTTGCACTTGTGATAGTGTTGAAAAACCACTTTTCGCACTTGTGTTAGTGTTGAAAAACCACTTTTCGCACTTGTGTTGGTGCAGGAAGCCACTTTTGCACTTGTATTAGTGTGGAAAAACCACTTTTCGCACTTGTGTTAGCGTTGAAAAACCACTTTTCGCACTTGTGTTAGTGTTGATAAACCACTTTTCGCACTTGTGTTGGTGCAGGAAACCACTTTTGCACTTGTATTAGTGTGGAAAAACCACTTTTCGCACTTGTGTTAGTGTTGAAAAACCACTTTTCGCACTTGTGTTAGTGTTGAAAAACCACTTTTCGCACTTGTGTTGGTGCAGGAAACCACTTTTGCACTTGTATTAGTGTGGAAAAAACACTTTTTGCACTTGTGATAGTGTTGAAAAACCACTTTTCGCACTTGTGTTAGTGTTGAAAAAACACTTTTTGCACTTGTGTTGGTGCAGGAAACCACTTTTGCACTTGTATTAGTGTGGAAAAAACCATTTTTGCACTTGTGATAGTGTTGAAAAACCACTTTTCGCACTTGTGTTAGTGTTGAAAAACCACTTTTCGCACTTGTGTTGGTGCAGGAAGCCACTTTTGCACTTGTATTAGTGTGGAAAAACCACTTTTCGCACTTGTGTTAGCGTTGAAAAACCACTTTTCGCACTTGTGTTAGTGTTGATAAACCACTTTTCGCACTTGTGTTGGTGCAGGAAACCACTTTTGCACTTGTATTAGTGTGGAAAAACCACTTTTCGCACTTGTGTTAGTGTTGAAAAACCACTTTTCGCACTTGTGTTAGTGTTGAAAAACCACTTTTCGCACTTGTGTTGGTGCAGGAAACCACTTTTGCACTTGTATTAGTGTGGAAAAAACACTTTTTGCACTTGTGATAGTGTTGAAAAACCACTTTTCGCACTTGTGTTAGTGTTGAAAAACCACTTTTCGCACTTGTGTTAGTGTTGAAAAACCACTTTTCGCACTTGTGTTGGTGCAGGAAACCACTTTTGCATTTGTATTAGTGTGGAAAAACCACTTTTCGCACTTGTGTTAGTGTTGAAAAACCACTTTTTACACTTGTGTTATTGTTGAAAAACCACTTTTCGCACTTGTGTTGGTGCAGGACACCACTTTTGCACTTGTATTAGTGTGGAAAAAGCACTTTTCGCACTTGTGTTAGTGTTGAAAAAACACTTTTCGCACTTGTGTTAGTGTTGAAAAACCACTTTTCGCACTTGTGTTGGTGCAGGAAACCACTTTTGCACTTGTATTAGTGTGGAAAAAACACTTTTTGCACTTGTGATAGTGTTGAAAAACCACTTTTCGCACTTGTGTTAGTGTTGAAAAACCACTTTTCACACTTGTGTTAGTGTTGAAAAAACACTTTTCGCACTTGTGTTGGTGCAGGAAACCACTTTTGCACTTGTATTAGTGTGGAAAAACCACTTTTCGCACTTGTGTTAGTGTTGAAAAACCACTTTTCGCACTTGTGTTGGTGCAGGAAACCACTTTTGCACTTGTATTCGTGTGGAAAAAACACTTTTTTCACTTGAGATAGTGTTGAAAAACCACTTTTCGCACTTGTGTTAGTGTTGAAAAACCACTTTTCGTACTCGTGTTGGTGCAGGAAACCACTTTTGCACTTGTATTAGTGTGGAAAAACCACTTTTCGCACTTGTGTTAGTGTTGAAAAACCACTTTTCGCACTTGTGTTAGTGTTGAAAAACCACTTTTCGCACTTGTGTTGGTGCAGGAAACCACTTTTGCACTTGTATTAGTGTGGAAAAAACACTTTTTGCACTTGTGATAGTGTTGAAAAACCACTTTTCGCACTTGTGTTAGTGTTGAAAAACCACTTTTCGCACTTGTGTTAGTGTTGAAAAACCACTTTTCGCACTTGTGTTGGTGCAGGAAACCACTTTTGCATTTGTATTAGTGTGGAAAAACCACTTTTCGCACTTGTGTTAGTGTTGAAAAACCACTTTTCGCACTTGTGTTAGTGTTGAAAAACCACTTTTCGCACTTGTGTTGGTGCAGGAAACCACTTTTGCACTTGTATTAGTGTGGAAAAAACACTTTTTGCACTTGTGAGAGTGTTGAAAAACCACTTTTCGCACTTGTGTTAGTGTTGAAAAACCACTTTTCACACTTGTGTTAGTGTTGAAAAAACACTTTTCGCACTTGTGTTGGCGCAGGAAACCACGTTTGCACTTGTATTAGTGTGGAAAAAACACTTTTTGCACTTGTGATAGTGTTGAAAAACCACTTTTCGCACTTGTGTTAGTGTTGAAAAACCACTTTTCGCACTTGTGTTAGTGTTGAAAAACCACTTTTCGCACTTGTGTTAGTGTTGAAAAATCACTTTTCGCACTTGTGTTGGTGCAGGAAACCACGTTTGCACTTGTATTAGTGTGGAAAAACCACTTTTTGCACTTGTGATAGTGTTGAAAAACCACTTTTCGCACTTGTGTTAGTGTTGAAAAACCACTTTTCACACTTCTGTTGGTGCAGGAAACCACTTTTGCACTTGTATTAGTGTGGAAAAAACATTTTTGCACTTGTGGTAGTGTTGAAAAACCACATTTCGAACTTGTGTTAGTGTTGAAAAACCACTTTTCGCACTTGTGTTGGTGCAGGAAACCACTTTTGCACTTGTATTCGTGTGGAAAAAACCACTTTTCGCACTTGTGTTAGTGTTGAAAAACCACTTTTCGCACTTGTGTTAGTGTTGAAAAACCACTTTTCGCACTTGTGTTAGTGTTGAAAAACCACTTTTCGCACTTGTGTTGGTGCAGGAAACCACTTTTGCACTTGTATTAGTGTGGAAAAAACACTTTTCGCACTTGTGTTAGTGTTGAAAAACCACTTTTTGCACATGTGTTAGTGTTGAAAAACCACTTTTCGCACTTGTGTTGGTGCAGGAAACCACTTTTGCACTTGTATTAGTGTGGAAAAAACACTTTTTGCACTTGTGATAGTGTTGAAAAACCACTTTTCGCACTTGTGTTAGTTTTGAAAAACCACTTTTCGCACTTGTGTTAGTGTTGAAAAACCACTTTTCGCACTTGTGTTGGTGCAGGAAACCACTTTTGCACTTGTATTAGTGTGGAAAAACCACTTTTCGCACTTGTGTTAGTGTTGAAAAACCACTTTTCACACTTGTGTTAGTGTTGAAAAACCACTTTTCGCACTTGTGTTGGTGCAGGAAACCACTTTTGCACTTGTATTAGTGTGGAAAAACCACTTTTCGCACTTGTGTTAGTGTTGAAAAACCACTTTTTCCTCTTGTGTTAGTGTTGAAAAACCACTTTTCGCACTTGTGTTGGTGCAGGAAACCACTTTTGCACATGTATTAGTGTGGAAAAAACACTTTTTGCACTTGTGATAGTGTTGAAAAACCACTTTTCGCACTTGTGTTAGTGTTGAAAAACCACTTTTCACACTTGTGTTAGTGTTGAAAAACCACTTTTCGCACTTGTGTTGGTGCAGGAAACCACTTTTGCACGTGTACTAGTGTGGAAAAACCACTTTTCGCACTTGTGTTAGTGTTGAAAAACCACTTTTCGCACTTGTGTTAGTGTTGAAAAACCACTTTTCGCACTTGTGTTGGTGCAGGAAACCACTTTTGCACTTGTGTTGGTGCAGGAAACCACTTTTGCACTTGTATTCGTTTGGAAAAACCACTTTTCGCACTTGTGTTAGTGTTGAAAAACCACTTTTCGCACTTGTGTTAGTGTTGAAAAACCACTTTTCGCACTTGTGTTAGTGTTGAAAAACCACTTTTCGCACCTGTGTTGGTGCAGGAAACCACTTTTGCACTTGTATTAGTGTGGAAAAAACACTTTTCGCACCTGTGTTAGTGTTGAAAAACCACTTTTCGCACTTGTGTTAGTGTTGAAAAACCACTTTTCGCACTTGTGTTGGTGCAGGAAACCACTTTTGCACTTGTATTAATGTGGAAAAAACACTTTTCGCACTTGTGTTCGTGTTGAAAAACCACTTTTCGCACTTGTGTTAGTGTTGAAAAACCACTTTTCGCACTTGTGTTGGTGCAGGAAACCACTTTTGCATTTGTATTAGTGTGGAAAAACCACTTTTCGCACTTGTGTTAGTGTTGAAAAACCACTTTTTGCACTTGAGTTAGTGTTGAAAAACCACTTTTCGCACTTGTGTTGGTGCAGGAAACCACTTTTGCACTTGTATTAGTGTGGAAAAAACACTTTTTGCACTTGTGTTAGTGTTGAAAAACAACTTTTCGCACTTGTGTTAGTGTTGAAAAACCACTTTTCGCACTTGTGTTAGTGTTGAAAAACCACTTTTCGCACTTGTGTTGGTGCAGGAAACCACTTTTGCACTTGTATTAGTGTGGAAAAAACACTTTTCGCACTTGTGTTAGTGTTGAAAAACCACTTTTTGCACATGTGTTAGTGTTGAAAAACCACTTTTCGCACTTGTGTTGGTGCAGGAAACCACTTTTGCACTTGTATTAGTGTGGAAAAAACACTTTTTGCACTTGTGATAGTGTTGAAAAACCACTTTTCGCACTTGTGTTAGTGTTGAAAAACCACTTTTCGCACTTGTGTTGGTGCAGGAAACCACTTTTGCACTTGTATTAGTGTGGAAAAACCACTTTTCGCACTTGTGTTAGTGTTGAAAAACCACTTTTCACACTTGTGTTAGTGTTGAAAAACCACTTTTCGCACTTGTGTTGGTGCAGGAAACCACTTTTGCACTTGTATTAGTGTGGAAAAACCACTTTTCGCACTTGTGTTAGTGTTGAAAAACCACTTTTTACACTTGTGTTAGTGTTGAAAAACCACTTTTCGCACTTGTGTTGGTGCAGGAAACCACTTTTGCACATGTATTAGTGTGGAAAAAACACTTTTTGCACTTGTGATAGTGTTGAAAAACCACTTTTCGCACTTGTGTTAGTGTTGAAAAACCACTTTTCACACTTGTGTTAGTGTTGAAAAACCACTTTTCGCACTTGTGTTGGTGCAGGAAACCACTTTTGCACTTGTATTAGTGTGGAAAACCACTTTTCGCACTTGTGTTCGTGTTGAAAAACCACTTTTCGCACTTGTGTTAGTGTTGAAAAACCACTTTTTGCACTTGTGTTGGTGCAGGAAACCACTTTTGCACTTGTGTTGGTGCAGGAAACAACTTTTGCACTTGTATTCGTTTGGAAAAACCACTTTTCGCACTTGTGTTAGTGTTGAAAAACCACTTTTCGCACTTGTGTTAGTGTTGAAAAACCACTTTTCGCACTTGTGTTAGTGTTGAAAAACCACTTTTCGCACCTGTGTTGGTGCAGGAAACCACTTTTGCACTTGTATTAGTGTGGAAAAAACACTTTTCGCACCTGTGTTAGTGTTGAAAAACCACTTTTCGCACTTGTGTTAGTGTTGAAAAACCACTTTTCGCACTTGTGTTGGTGCAGGAAACCACTTTTGCACTTGTATTAGTGTGGAAAAACCACTTTTCGCACTTGTGTTAGTGTTGAAAAACCACTTTTCGCACTTGTGTTAGTGTTGAAAAACCACTTTTCGCACTTGTGTTGGTGCAGGAAACCACTTTTGCACTTGTATTAGTGTGGAAAAAACACTTTTTGCACTTGTGATAGTGTTGAAAAACCACTTTTCGCACTTGTGTTAGTGTTGAAAAACCACTTTTCGCACTTGTGTTAGTGTTGAAAAACCACTTTTCGCACTTGTGTTGGTGCAGGAAACCACTTTTGCATTTGTATTAGTGTGGAAAAACCACTTTTCGCACTTGTGTTAGTGTTGAAAAACCACTTTTTACACTTGTGTTATTGTTGAAAAACCACTTTTCGCACTTGTGTTGGTGCAGGACACCACTTTTGCACTTGTATTAGTGTGGAAAAAGCACTTTTCGCACTTGTGTTAGTGTTGAAAAAACACTTTTCGCACTTGTGTTAGTGTTGAAAAACCACTTTTCGCACTTGTGTTGGTGCAGGAAACCACTTTTGCACTTGTATTAGTGTGGAAAAAACACTTTTTGCACTTGTGATAGTGTTGAAAAACCACTTTTCGCACTTGTGTTAGTGTTGAAAAACCACTTTTCACACTTGTGTTAGTGTTGAAAAAACACTTTTCGCACTTGTGTTGGTGCAGGAAACCACTTTTGCACTTGTATTAGTGTGGAAAAACCACTTTTCGCACTTGTGTTAGTGTTGAAAAACCACTTTTCGCACTTGTGTTGGTGCAGGAAACCACTTTTGCACTTGTATTCGTGTGGAAAAAACACTTTTTTCACTTGAGATAGTGTTGAAAAACCACTTTTCGCACTTGTGTTAGTGTTGAAAAACCACTTTTCGTACTCGTGTTGGTGCAGGAAACCACTTTTGCACTTGTATTAGTGTGGAAAAACCACTTTTCGCACTTGTGTTAGTGTTGAAAAACCACTTTTCGCACTTGTGTTAGTGTTGAAAAACCACTTTTCGCACTTGTGTTGGTGCAGGAAACCACTTTTGCACTTGTATTAGTGTGGAAAAAACACTTTTTGCACTTGTGATAGTGTTGAAAAACCACTTTTCGCACTTGTGTTAGTGTTGAAAAACCACTTTTCGCACTTGTGTTAGTGTTGAAAAACCACTTTTCGCACTTGTGTTGGTGCAGGAAACCACTTTTGCATTTGTATTAGTGTGGAAAAACCACTTTTCGCACTTGTGTTAGTGTTGAAAAACCACTTTTCGCACTTGTGTTAGTGTTGAAAAACCACTTTTCGCACTTGTGTTGGTGCAGGAAACCACTTTTGCACTTGTATTAGTGTGGAAAAAACACTTTTTGCACTTGTGAGAGTGTTGAAAAACCACTTTTCGCACTTGTGTTAGTGTTGAAAAACCACTTTTCACACTTGTGTTAGTGTTGAAAAAACACTTTTCGCACTTGTGTTGGCGCAGGAAACCACGTTTGCACTTGTATTAGTGTGGAAAAAACACTTTTTGCACTTGTGATAGTGTTGAAAAACCACTTTTCGCACTTGTGTTAGTGTTGAAAAACCACTTTTCGCACTTGTGTTAGTGTTGAAAAACCACTTTTCGCACTTGTGTTAGTGTTGAAAAATCACTTTTCGCACTTGTGTTGGTGCAGGAAACCACGTTTGCACTTGTATTAGTGTGGAAAAACCACTTTTTGCACTTGTGATAGTGTTGAAAAACCACTTTTCGCACTTGTGTTAGTGTTGAAAAACCACTTTTCACACTTCTGTTGGTGCAGGAAACCACTTTTGCACTTGTATTAGTGTGGAAAAAACATTTTTGCACTTGTGGTAGTGTTGAAAAACCACATTTCGAACTTGTGTTAGTGTTGAAAAACCACTTTTCGCACTTGTGTTGGTGCAGGAAACCACTTTTGCACTTGTATTCGTGTGGAAAAAACCACTTTTCGCACTTGTGTTAGTGTTGAAAAACCACTTTTCGCACTTGTGTTAGTGTTGAAAAACCACTTTTCGCACTTGTGTTAGTGTTGAAAAACCACTTTTCGCACTTGTGTTGGTGCAGGAAACCACTTTTGCACTTGTATTAGTGTGGAAAAAACACTTTTCGCACTTGTGTTAGTGTTGAAAAACCACTTTTTGCACATGTGTTAGTGTTGAAAAACCACTTTTCGCACTTGTGTTGGTGCAGGAAACCACTTTTGCACTTGTATTAGTGTGGAAAAAACACTTTTTGCACTTGTGATAGTGTTGAAAAACCACTTTTCGCACTTGTGTTAGTTTTGAAAAACCACTTTTCGCACTTGTGTTAGTGTTGAAAAACCACTTTTCGCACTTGTGTTGGTGCAGGAAACCACTTTTGCACTTGTATTAGTGTGGAAAAACCACTTTTCGCACTTGTGTTAGTGTTGAAAAACCACTTTTCACACTTGTGTTAGTGTTGAAAAACCACTTTTCGCACTTGTGTTGGTGCAGGAAACCACTTTTGCACTTGTATTAGTGTGGAAAAACCACTTTTCGCACTTGTGTTAGTGTTGAAAAACCACTTTTTCCTCTTGTGTTAGTGTTGAAAAACCACTTTTCGCACTTGTGTTGGTGCAGGAAACCACTTTTGCACATGTATTAGTGTGGAAAAAACACTTTTTGCACTTGTGATAGTGTTGAAAAACCACTTTTCGCACTTGTGTTAGTGTTGAAAAACCACTTTTCACACTTGTGTTAGTGTTGAAAAACCACTTTTCGCACTTGTGTTGGTGCAGGAAACCACTTTTGCACTTGTACTAGTGTGGAAAAACCACTTTTCGCACTTGTGTTAGTGTTGAAAAACCACTTTTCGCACTTGTGTTAGTGTTGAAAAACCACTTTTCGCACTTGTGTTGGTGCAGGAAACCACTTTTGCACTTGTGTTGGTGCAGGAAACCACTTTTGCACTTGTATTCGTTTGGAAAAACCACTTTTCGCACTTGTGTTAGTGTTGAAAAACCACTTTTCGCACTTGTGTTAGTGTTGAAAAACCACTTTTCGCACTTGTGTTAGTGTTGAAAAACCACTTTTCGCACCTGTGTTGGTGCAGGAAACCACTTTTGCACTTGTATTAGTGTGGAAAAAACACTTTTCGCACCTGTGTTAGTGTTGAAAAACCACTTTTCGCACTTGTGTTAGTGTTGAAAAACCACTTTTCGCACTTGTGTTGGTGCAGGAAACCACTTTTGCACTTGTATTAATGTGGAAAAAACACTTTTCGCACTTGTGTTCGTGTTGAAAAACCACTTTTCGCACTTGTGTTAGTGTTGAAAAACCACTTTTCGCACTTGTGTTGGTGCAGGAAACCACTTTTGCATTTGTATTAGTGTGGAAAAACCACTTTTCACACTTGTGTTAGTGTTGAAAAACCACTTTTTGCACTTGAGTTAGTGTTGAAAAACCACTTTTCGCACTTGTGTTGGTGCAGGAAACCACTTTTGCACTTGTATTAGTGTGGAAAAAACACTTTTTGCACTTGTGTTAGTGTTGAAAAACAACTTTTCGCACTTGTGTTAGTGTTGAAAAACCACTTTTCGCACTTGTGTTAGTGTTGAAAAACCACTTTTCGCACTTGTGTTGGTGCAGGAAACCACTTTTGCACTTGTATTAGTGTGGAAAAAACACTTTTCGCACTTGTGTTAGTGTTGAAAAACCACTTTTTGCACATGTGTTAGTGTTGAAAAACCACTTTTCGCACTTGTGTTGGTGCAGGAAACCACTTTTGCACTTGTATTAGTGTGGAAAAAACACTTTTTGCACTTGTGATAGTGTTGAAAAACCACTTTTCGCACTTGTGTTAGTGTTGAAAAACCACTTTTCGCACTTGTGTTGGTGCAGGAAACCACTTTTGCACTTGTATTAGTGTGGAAAAACCACTTTTCGCACTTGTGTTAGTGTTGAAAAACCACTTTTCACACTTGTGTTAGTGTTGAAAAACCACTTTTCGCACTTGTGTTGGTGCAGGAAACCACTTTTGCACTTGTATTAGTGTGGAAAAACCACTTTTCGCACTTGTGTTAGTGTTGAAAAACCACTTTTTACACTTGTGTTAGTGTTGAAAAACCACTTTTCGCACTTGTGTTGGTGCAGGAAACCACTTTTGCACATGTATTAGTGTGGAAAAAACACTTTTTGCACTTGTGATAGTGTTGAAAAACCACTTTTCGCACTTGTGTTAGTGTTGAAAAACCACTTTTCACACTTGTGTTAGTGTTGAAAAACCACTTTTCGCACTTGTGTTGGTGCAGGAAACCACTTTTGCACTTGTATTAGTGTGGAAAACCACTTTTCGCACTTGTGTTCGTGTTGAAAAACCACTTTTCGCACTTGTGTTAGTGTTGAAAAACCACTTTTTGCACTTGTGTTGGTGCAGGAAACCACTTTTGCACTTGTGTTGGTGCAGGAAACAACTTTTGCACTTGTATTCGTTTGGAAAAACCACTTTTCGCACTTGTGTTAGTGTTGAAAAACCACTTTTCGCACTTGTGTTAGTGTTGAAAAACCACTTTTCGCACTTGTGTTAGTGTTGAAAAACCACTTTTCGCACCTGTGTTGGTGCAGGAAACCACTTTTGCACTTGTATTAGTGTGGAAAAAACACTTTTCGCACCTGTGTTAGTGTTGAAAAACCACTTTTCGCACTTGTGTTAGTGTTGAAAAACCACTTTTCGCACTTGTGTTGGTGCAGGAAACCACTTTTGCACTTGTATTAGTGTGGAAAAACCACTTTTCGCACTTGTGTTAGTGTTGAAAAACCACTTTTTGCACTTGAGTTAGTGTTGAAAAACCACTTTTCGCACTTGTGTTGGTGCAGGAAACCACTTTTGCACTTGTATTAGTGTGGAAAAAACACTTTTTGCACTTGTGTTAGTGTTGAAAAACCACTTTTCGCACTTGTGTTGGTGCAGGACACCACTTTTGCACTTGTATTAGTGTGGAAAAAGCACTTTTCGCACTTGTGTTAGTGTTGAAAAACCACTTTTCGCACTTGTGTTAGTGTTGAAAAACCACTTTTCGCACTTGTGTTGGTGCAGGAAACCACTTTTGCACTTGTATTAGTGTGGAAAAAACACTTTTTGCACTTGTGATAGTGTTGAAAAACCACTTTTCGCACTTGTGTTAGTGTTGAAAAACCACTTTTCACACTTGTGTTAGTGTTGAAAAAACACTTTTCGCACTTGTGTTGGTGCAGGAAACCACTTTTGCACTTGTATTAGTGTGGAAAAACCACTTTTCGCACTTGTGTTAGTGTTGAAAAACCACTTTTCGCACTTGTGTTGGTGCAGGAAACCACTTTTGCACTTGTATTCGTGTGGAAAAAACACTTTTTTCACTTGAGATAGCGTTGAAAAACCACTTTTCGCACTTGTGTTAGTGTTGAAAAACCACTTTTCGTACTCGTGTTGGTGCAGGAAACCACTTTTGCACTTGTATTAGTGTGGAAAAACCACTTTTCACACTTGTGTTAGTGTTGAAAAACCACTTTTCGCACTTGTGTTAGTGTTGAAAAACCACTTTTCGCACTTGTGTTGGTGCAGGAAACCACTTTTGCACTTGTATTAGTGTGGAAAAAACACTTTTTGCACTTGTGATAGTGTTGAAAAACCACTTTTCGCACTTGTGTTAGTGTTGAAAAACCACTTTTCGCACTTGTGTTAGTGTTGAAAAACCACTTTTCGCACTTGTGTTGGTGCAGGAAACCACTTTTGCATTTGTATTAGTGTGGAAAAACCACTTTTCGCACTTGTGTTAGTGTTGAAAAACCACTTTTCGCACTTGTGTTAGTGTTGAAAAACCACTTTTCGCACTTGTGTTGGTGCAGGAAACTACTTTTGCACTTGTATTAGTGTGGAAAAAACACTTTTTGCACTTGTGAGAGTGTTGAAAAACCACTTTTCGCACTTGTGTTAGTGTTGAAAAACCACTTTTCACACTTGTGTTAGTGTTGAAAAAACACTTTTCGCACTTGTGTTGGCGCAGGAAACCACGTTTGCACTTGTATTAGTGTGGAAAAAACACTTTTTGCACTTGTGATAGTGTTGAAAAACCACTTTTCGCACTTGTGTTAGTGTTGAAAAACCACTTTTCGCACTTGTGTTAGTGTTGAAAAACCACTTTTCGCACTTGTGTTAGTGTTGAAAAACCACTTTTCGCACTTGTGTTGGTGCAGGAAACCACGTTTGCACTTGTATTAGTGTGGAAAAACCACTTTTTGCACTTGTGATAGTGTTGAAAAACCACTTTTCGCACTTGTGTTAGTGTTGAAAAACCACTTTTCACACTTCTGTTGGTGCAGGAAACCACTTTTGCACTTGTATTAGTGTGGAAAAAACATTTTTGCACTTGTGATAGTGTTGAAAAACCACATTTCGAACTTGTGTTAGTGTTGAAAAACCACTTTTCGCACTTGTGTTGGTGCAGGAAACCACTTTTGCACTTGTATTCGTGTGGAAAAAACCACTTTTCGCACATGTGTTAGTGTTGAAAAACCACTTTTCGCACTTGTGTTAGTGTTGAAAAACCACTTTTCGCACTTGTGTTAGTGTTGAAAAACCACTTTTCGCACTTGTGTTGGTGCAGGAAACCACTTTTGCACTTGTATTAGTGTGGAAAAAACACTTTTCGCACTTGTGTTAGTGTTGAAAAACCACTTTTTGCACATGTGTTAGTGTTGAAAAACCACTTTTCGCACTTGTGTTGGTGCAGGAAACCACTTTTGCACTTGTATTAGTGTGGAAAAAACACTTTTTGCACTTGTGATAGTGTTGAAAAACCACTTTTCGCACTTGTGTTAGTTTTGAAAAACCACTTTTCGCACTTGTGTTAGTGTTGAAAAACCACTTTTCGCACTTGTGTTGGTGCAGGAAACCACTTTTGCACTTGTATTAGTGTGGAAAAACCACTTTTCGCACTTGTGTTAGTGTTGAAAAACCACTTTTCACACTTGTGTTAGTGTTGAAAAACCACTTTTCGCACTTGTGTTGGTGCAGGAAACCACTTTTGCACTTGTATTAGTGTGGAAAAACCACTTTTCGCACTTGTGTTAGTGTTGAAAAACCACTTTTTCCTCTTGTGTTAGTGTTGAAAAACCACTTTTCGCACTTGTGTTGGTGCAGGAAACCACTTTTGCACATGTATTAGTGTGGAAAAAACACTTTTTGCACTTGTGATAGTGTTGAAAAACCACTTTTCGCACTTGTGTTAGTGTTGAAAAACCACTTTTCACACTTGTGTTAGTGTTGAAAAACCACTTTTCGCACTTGTGTTGGTGCAGGAAACCACTTTTGCACTTGTATTAGTGTGGAAAAACCACTTTTCGCACTTGTGTTAGTGTTGAAAAACCACTTTTTGCACTTGTGTTGGTGCAGGAAACCACTTTTGCACTTGTGTTGGTGCAGGAAACCACTTTTGCACTTGTATTCGTTTGGAAAAACCACTTTTCGCACTTGTGTTAGTGTTGAAAAACCACTTTTCGCACTTGTGTTAGTGTTGAAAAACCACTTTTCGCACTTGTGTTAGTGTTGAAAAACCACTTTTCGCACCTGTGTTGGTGCAGGAAACCACTTTTGCACTTGTATTAGTGTGGAAAAAACACTTTTCGCACCTGTGTTAGTGTTGAAAAACCACTTTTCGCACTTGTGTTAGTGTTGAAAAACCACTTTTCGCACTTGTGTTGGTGCAGGAAACCACTTTTGCACTTGTATTAGTGTGGAAAAAACACTTTTCGCACTTGTGTTCGTGTTGAAAAACCACTTTTCGCACTTGTGTTAGTGTTGAAAAACCACTTTTCGCACTTGTGTTGGTGCAGGAAACCACTTTTGCACTTGTATTAGTGTGGAAAAACCACTTTTCGCACTTGTGTTAGTGTTGAAAAACCACTTTTTGCACTTGAGTTAGTGTTGAAAAACCACTTTTCGCACTTGTGTTGGTGCAGGAAACCACTTTTGCACTTGTATTAGTGTGGAAAAAACACTTTTTGCACTTGTGTTAGTGTTGAAAAACCACTTTTCGCACTTGTGTTGGTGCAGGACACCACTTTTGCACTTGTATTAGTGTGGAAAAAGCACTTTTCGCACTTGTGTTAGTGTTGAAAAACCACTTTTTGCACTTGTGTTAGTGTTGAAAAACCACTTTTCGCACTTGTGTTGGTGCAGGAAACCACTTTTGCACTTGTATTAGTGTGGAAAAAACACTTTTTGCACTTGTGATAGTGTTGAAAAACCACTTTTCGCACTTGTGTTAGTGTTGAAAAACCACTTTTCACACTTGTGTTAGTGTTGAAAAAACACTTTTCGCACTTGTGTTGGTGCAGGAAACCACTTTTGCACTTGTATTAGTGTGGAAAAACCACTTTTCGCACTTGTGTTAGTGTTGAAAAACCACTTTTCGCACTTGTGTTGGTGCAGGAAACCACTTTTGCACTTGTATTCGTGTGGAAAAAACACTTTTTTCACTTGAGATAGCGTTGAAAAACCACTTTTCGCACTTGTGTTAGTGTTGAAAAACCACTTTTCGTACTCGTGTTGGTGCAGGAAACCACTTTTGCACTTGTATTAGTGTGGAAAAACCACTTTTCACACTTGTGTTAGTGTTGAAAAACCACTTTTCGCACTTGTGTTAGTGTTGAAAAACCACTTTTCGCACTTGTGTTGGTGCAGGAAACCACTTTTGCACTTGTATTAGTGTGGAAAAAACACTTTTTGCACTTGTGATAGTGTTGAAAAACCACTTTTCACACTTGTGTTAGTGTTGAAAAACCACTTTTCGCACTTGTGTTAGTGTTGAAAAACCACTTTTCGCACTTGTGTTGGTGCAGGAAACCACTTTTGCATTTGTATTAGTGTGGAAAAACCACTTTTCGCACTTGTGTTAGTGTTGAAAAACCACTTTTCGCACTTGTGTTAGTGTTGAAAAACCACTTTTCGCACTTGTGTTGGTGCAGGAAACTACTTTTGCACTTGTATTAGTGTGGAAAAAACACTTTTTGCACTTGTGAGAGTGTTGAAAAACCACTTTTCGCACTTGTGTTAGTGTTGAAAAACCACTTTTCACACTTGTGTTAGTGTTGAAAAAACACTTTTCGCACTTGTGTTGGCGCAGGAAACCACGTTTGCACTTGTATTAGTGTGGAAAAAACACTTTTTGCACTTGTGATAGTGTTGAAAAACCACTTTTCGCACTTGTGTTAGTAGTGTAATAATGTTGCTTCTGGGACACCTCCGTTTAACATGTGAAATCCCTATCTAATGTCATTTACCCCCTTGTCTTTTTCAAAAATCATAAACACCTCTATTTCTCCCACCCTCATCTTTATGAACCTTTTGTCTGTAGTACCTATCCTTAATGTTGTTCATTAGACCACTCAAACACTACAAATATTTGTTTTCTCTTATAGACCTATCATCCTTCTTCTACATATCATCTGGCAGATTAATCTTTGACCCACTCAAACATTGACCCATTCACTTCCATATTAATTCTTTCCCTCCCTCATTGCCCCTAAACACCTATATTTCTCTCACCCTGTTCTTTACGAACCTTCTAACCTTTTGACATGTTATCCTTATTCATTAGACCACTTAAACACCTGTGATCCTTCTGACCTCATGGACCTTTTAACCTTTTACTCTTAATATCATCTGGTGAATATAACCCACTCAAACAACGACCCTACAAATATTTGTTTATGCGTGGGAAATAATTTAATTCTCCTACAACTCTCTTCACCATCTAATATATTAACAAAAAATATGTTTGAGTTTGGTTCTTTATTAAGATATTTTAACTGAGCTAAGATAAAATGGTAAACCTCCCTCAATGTTCTTGCTTGAGCGCCTCCAGTGCCACATACCATTTTTTGGTAAGCTCCGCCCACTTTTTGGTAAACCACGCCCATTTTTTACTAGGCCACGCCCACTTTTTGTTAAGCCACGCCCACTTTTTACTAAGCCCCGCCCACTTTTGCTAAGCTCCTCCCACTTTTGCTAAGTCCCACCCACTTTATAAACTCTTCAGCATTGTATCATTTCCAGGTAATACATTACATCATTTTCAGGGAATTTCCATCACATCATTTCCAGTTAAGACACGCCCAGGGAATTTCCACAGGAAGACACACCCAGTCCTTATAAAAGGCACCGACCACACAGGCTTTTTCAAACACGCTTTCTGCTTCACTTGAGAATGGACTACTATGCCGAAATGGAATGGGATAACTTTGCTATTCCATGGAGTCCTACTACCTGTGTAGAACTCAACCTTCAGATTGATGAACTGGACTCGAACCTCTTATCAATGGAGGTAAGTTTGTTTATTTATTTATTTATTTATTTAATTTTTTTTTTTTTTTTTTTTTTTTTTTAAGATGAGACTCGTGTAAGAGTTAACAAAGTTTATTTTAATATTCATAGAGCTTGATTTATACAAATAAAAAATATTGTATTAAATTAATACATTGTTATTTTCTTTCACAGGAAATTGTATCTGAGATACGAAATGAAAATTCTGCTTTTAACACAACTTGGGATGAAGTTATTTTTTTGTTTGAAGACATTTTGAACAACCAAGACCCCCAGAACGAGTTCTACCTTGATGACCCAGCCAAAGAGTTATACCTTGGAGATCCACAAAATCCTGAAAAAGAGTTTTACCATGATGATACTTGTTGTGAGTTATCAAAACAAAACCCACTGAACAAGTTCTACCTTGATGAGCCAGAATACAAGTCATACATTGGAGACCCACAAATTTCTGAAAATTGGGAAAGGAGAGTTCTCCCTGATGGTCCGCAGTTATACTATGTGAGACACATCATAGAAACCCTAAAAAATTGGGCAAGGAGAGTTCTCCCTGATGGTCCGCAGTTATACTATGTGAGACACATCATAGAAACCCTAAAAAATTGGGCAAGGAGAGTTCTCCCTGATGGTCCGCAGTTATACTATGTGAGACACATCATAGAAACCCTAAAAAATTGTGAAATGGGAATTCTCCCTGATGGTCCGCAGTTATACTATGTGAGACACATCATAGAAACCCTAAAAAATTGGGAAAGGGAAGTTTTCCCTGATGGTCCGCAGTTATACTATGTGAGACTTATCACGGAAACCCCCAATATTTCTGAAAATTGTGGTTTTACCTTGGGGACTTGGAAAGATGGTTATATTTTTGGAGACTCGGAATGGGGGTTTTGTTTTGATGACTCGGAATGTGATACCTATCTTGGAGGCTCAACAGGAATGTGGTTATACCTTGGGAACTTGGAAAGTTGGTTTTATTTTGGAGACTCTACCTGTGGGGTTCCTCTTGGAGACTCTTTGGATTCTAAAGCAATGAACAATGTTCTTTATTTAATGACGCTTGATTTAAGCAATATCAAGAAAGTTCGAGGAAGAAAATGCTGGAAAATTCTTTCTTCCCATTTCTACTTCTTCAAACTTAAAAGCCTTGAAAGACAGAATTGGAGGAAGAGGAAAAAAAAAAAAAGAAATACGTATTTAAAAAAGAAGAAAAGAAAGATTATGTTAGGGTTTGGGTGGGATTTTGAATGTGAGGGTTAGGGATGGGGTTGGGTTAGGGTTGGGATTTTGAATGTGAGGGTTAGGGTTGGGGTTGGGTTAGGGATGGGGTTGGGTTAGGGATGGGTTGGGTTAGGGTTGGGATTTTGAATGTGAGGGTTAGGGTTGGGGTTGGGTTAGGGATGGGATTGGGTTAGGGTTGGGATTTTGAATGTGAGGGTTAGGGATGGGTTGGGTTAGGGATGGGGTTGGGTTAGGGATGGGGTTGGGTTAGGGTTGGGGTTGGGTTAGGGATGGGGTTGGGTTAGGGATGGGGTTGGGTTAGGGATGGGGTTGGGTTAGGGATGGGGTTGGGTTAGGGATGGGGTTGGGTTAGGGATGGGTTGGGTTAGGGATGGGTTTGGGTTAGGGATGGGGTTGGGTTAGGGCTTGGGTTGGGTTAGGGTTTGTATATTATTATGACTCACTCGCACATACACACACACACAAAAGTTAAGCCCCAACTAAAAAGTTGTGGGATTCTGTGTTTGGGGTTCACAGATTTAAAAACGTATCCCCATTATACACACACAAAAGTTAAGCCCCAACTAAAAAGTTGTGGGATTCTGTGTTTGGGGTTCACAGATTTAAAAACGTATCCCCATTATACACACACAAAAGTTAAGCCCCAACTAAAAAGTTGTGGGATTCTGTGTTTGGGGTTCACAGATTTAAAAACGTATCCCCATTATACACACACAAAAGTTAAGCCCCAACTAAAAAGTTGTGGGATTCTGTGTTTGGGGTTCACAGATTTAAAAACGTATCCCCATTATACACACACAAAAGTTAAGCCCCAACTAAAAAGTTGTGGGATTCTGTGTTTGGGGTTCACAGATTTAAAAACGTATCCCCATTATACACACACAAAAGTTAAGCCCCAACTAAAAAGTTGTGGGATTCTGTGTTTGGGGTTCACAGATTTAAAAACGTATCCCCATTACATTTTATTTATTTATTTATTATTTTCAAGGGTATTATCTGCTTACTTGTGTTTTTTGTAATTCTTGTGAGTAAAATGAACCCAAGATTTCTTCTCCATTTAAATCATATAATTTGTAGGTCCAAGGGACTGTATCCATTACATCAATGATTTTAAATAATTCACGAGTCCATTTTTGTGTATAACCTTTCTCAAAATGACTTTTCCATTTGTATATTCTTACAATATCACCAACTTTAAACTTGGGCTTTCTCAAATTAATCTCCTTTTCATATTCTAATTTTGTAAATGTTTCTGATGGTTTTGATTGTGTTGATGAATGAACTGTATTATTGTAATTATCTACAATATCCTGAATTAAATACACCCATTTTTGAGAACCGAGTTGTGTGAATTTTTTATATAATTTCTCTTTTAAAGTACGATTAAAACGCTCAATAACAACTGCCTTTCCTTCATTAAAGGTGCTGTATAATTTAATACCCTTCCCCTTAAGAAATTTCATGAATATTTTGTTATAGAACTCTGTTCCCTCATCAGTCCATAACTTCTTTGGTTTCCTTTTATCCCGATCAAATATTAGCTTAAAGGCTAACATTAAAGTATCACCCCTTTTATTTTTTAAAGGGACAACCCAGGCAAATCTACTCCTCAAATCAATAACGGTTAAAGCATACCTGTATCCCCTGTCATTATTCAATTCAATTAAATCAGCGGACCATATGTGGTCAGTGTATTTAGAATAAACCTTCCTTCTTTTAAACTTTGTGATTATAGGTTTGTGTAATTCTTCAGCCAAAAGCTCCTCAGTCTTGATGACATCATTAGAGCCTAATAGTTTTTTGAGGAATAACCAAGACCAAGTTTCAATTTAGCATTTATCAAATTTCTCACAATAAACCTATCAACTTTCTCTCTCAACGTTGGATTTTGTATCAAAGACAAATTATACAACATTTCGCTGTCGGCTTTATGTTTTTCAGTCAACGTAGTGGTTTTCCCATAAGCAATATCATGCTTCATACACACTTCGTCAACCCTATTTGTAGGTTTAGACCAAGGTTTAGGATTGTCAGCCTCATCTAATCTTTTATCCAAGTTTGTTCCTGGACCACAGAAAGAATACCCTGGAAGGTGTAATTCCCCTGGAATTCCAGTTGTTGTAAATTTACTTCCTGACAGAAACTTTTGTATGTCTCCTCCTCTTTTAGGAGAGATGAATTGGCACTTTTTAGAGCCACATACTTGACATATTCCTTTTTGATAAACTCTATTATTTTTAGCTTTAACATAAGAGATATTTTTAGATTTAGTTTTCTTTTTACATTTGAGACAATAACTCATATTTATTTATCAGAAAAATTCCGACAGAGTATCAAAACCTTTTTGGTTTTCAACATATACATTTCAATCTTTATTTTTAAAACATAAAGAATCCTAAGGAATGCCTTCACTCTCTCCTCCATTTATTTACAAATAAAAACTAACTAAAGTCAATGACACCAACATCATCAATCACATAATCTTTTCCTTCTTCTTCTTCTTCTTCTTCACCACTTTCTCGTTTAAATCTCCTCCCTGAAATTGAAGACATTGACGTTCTTATTTTTGAAACCATTATCTTCATAAGAGTTGTTAATTCTTTAATTTCCTCTTCGGTGCGTTGAGATTGATTTATTTGCTTTAATACACTCAATCTTTTATGAATCTCAATGATTTCCATCTTTTTATATTTTTCCTCCCTCTCTCTTTGCTCCCTCTCCTCCTCCTCCATTTTCTCCCTCTCCTCCTTCTCCTTTTTCTCCCTTTTCTCCCTTTCCTCCTTCTCCCTTTTCTCCCTTTCCTCCTTCTCATTTTTCTCCCTCTCCTCCTTCTCCTCCTTTTTCTCCCTCTCCTCCTTCTCCTCCCTCTCCCTTTCCTCCTTCTCCTTTTTCTCTCTTTCCTCCTTCTCTTCTTCAACTCCTTCCTCATCCCTTGCTACCCTTGAGTTTGAACCCCAATGAATATTATACATATACTCATCTGGATTTTGAGATATTCTTGTATCTATAATTATTTTTCTCATAATAGGATACCAATAAGATTTGTTGACGATTTCTAAAAGAGTTTTATATTTCATAACTTTGAGAAGTTCATTTTTATTTAATATTTTAAACAAGTCTCTATTTGTGGGTTTAACAATATCAGTATAAGGCCAGTTTTTAATGACAAAATTCCCATGTATATGCTCCAAATCATAAGGTATGTAATACCGAGCACCCTTTTCTTGTAGGTATCCTTGAATACAAAAATTATAATTCTCTTGTAGTCTTCTTCCTGCCATTTATGTATCAGAAATATATGTGAGATTAATATTATGACAGGTAATACCACCCCATCTTCCCACTACCAAATCGGTTTGTATTCCTCGGCTTTCTATCCTTATCTCATTACCTTCCTTCTTTGTCATGCGAACCATCGCTATACTATCATATATTTTTCTTTTCTTAAAATCACGTATTTGTTGTTTACTAATTGTACTTCCACATAAATCCTTATCCTCACCAAGTGGATAATATTCTTCTTTACGAGACTGATTTAAATCATGTAGGTCTTCTATGTTTATTGAAAAAGACCAATTATACCCTAAATCAGGCATATCATACCCCCATTTATTAATTCGCATATTAACTAAATGTCCTTCTTTATAAAATTCAATTGTAAGCAGGTAGTTAAATTCAATGAGGAAAGGTGTATGGTCAGTATAACCAGGTGTTGTGGTTGTAAATTTTACTTCTTTCACAAAACGTGCTGTTTTCTTTAAAAATATATATTGTGATAAATCACTTAATCTAATTAAGTCATTCGCATCTGTAGGGTTTGGATAATTGATTAATTTATAAGTATTCTTCATATTAATATTTTTACTTACACTATATTTTTGTCGTTCAGCCTGTGCCTTTGTATAATAATTTGATAAATCAATATCCTGAGAGGATTTTCCAAAGATAGAACCATCTTTTCCAACATAAGTCATTTATATTAGATTAAAAATGATATCATAAAAATTTTCATTATTGTTGAGTTGAAATAATACATATAAACATAATTGACCACAACATTTAGAATTAATTTCTTGAACTTGAAATGTTTGATAAACACCATTCTGTAAGAATTGTATTACTTCAACAGGTGGTGGCATACCATAACTATCAAAATAATATTTATCCTGACTATTATGAATACAAACCCAATGAGAACCATTCTGTGTGTCTAAATTCATAATAATATTCTTTGTATTCTTATTTATATGTATTAATTCATCTCTCATACAGATTACCACATTATCAATTTTTAGTGTTTTACAATACTTGGCTAGTTCTATATTTGACGTTGTATTCTTTCCAAATTGTTTAAACCATTTATCCATTTATTTATGAGAAAGATACAATCCATTACCCCGTTTAGTTAGTTTAACACCCGCTTGAGCGATAGAGGAAAGCATATCACCAACCAACAATCTAGCTTTATCAGGTAGACTTTCAAGTTTTTGAGCAAAATCTACAATTACACCACTTCCACTAATTTGTTTCTCCAACTCCTTGTTATGTCTTTCCAATTCTTTTTGAGCTTTTAGTTGTGCCTTCCTTTCGTTAGCAGTTTTTACCGCTGCTGAAATACCACCAGTCAATGCTCCCGCCGCACTTAAACCAGCAAATAAAGGAATTAGAAACGGGAGAAATCCTCCTCTTGACTCGTCTATTGAATATTTCTTTAACATAGGTTTCGTCATTTTAATTTTAAGTGATCCAACATCATTTAGTGTTTTTACTTGTGTGTGTGTGAGTAAAACATCAATTCTTACAGCTCCTTTTCTTTGAATTGTATTAACATTAATAATACAAGGCTTTTGATTTTGAATACAAGATGTTAATTTATTAAGATTGATTTGATTAACATATACCCCTACCATTTATTTATGAGAAAAAACCTATGTGATATTAATCATAACACCATTATCTGTATTAATCTGTAATTCTGTTTCCTCCAAAAGCAAACAATAAGCATCAACTTCTTCATTCTCCCCTCTTTCAATGTATAGAGAAGTATCCACTCGATTAGACTTTATAGTTTCCTTTTGAGAACTCAGGTCAATTGCGTAGATTGTATATAAACCTTTAAATGCAACCATATCCAAAATAGGATCATTATTACCATTACTTTCACACACTTTTTGGTAGGACTTGTAGGCTTCCGCATAATCATTTTTTTCCCAATCAATTTCCAATCTATCTCGCGGATAAAATGTGCCATCAAGAGAAACCCGAAGTTGTTTCACCTTAGCATTATCACTCAGCGCATTATTCTTATTAGTACCCTCCTCTCCATCTGGTTTTTTAAAAATGAGCCATAGGTATCGTGGCTTTCCTTCAAGAACACCCAAATTCCAAGTGTAGGTAGTGTGTTCCAGTTTAACGTGTTGACATCTTCTTTTAAGGTATGATACATTTAGCGGTTTCTTTGAGTTAAGTCTTCTATTTAACATCTCCTCCGTTTTAAGATTAGGAGTATATTCATTGATATACCAACACAAATCATTAATAACAAATTTATTATTGTCGCCAAAAGCATTTTCAGCCCCAAAAAGCAATCTATTTACATTATCATTCCTTTGTAGTTGAAATCTAATTTTAAGACCATACAAAACTTTATCATAATCACAAAATCCAAATATACCTTTAAGAGGTACTGCTACGGTAAAACTATTCTCAGCTTTTGCGTCATCATTATACATTGACTTCCTTTGACTATAACCAGGGTCTGTGTTTGTTCCCGTTGACATATCAGGAATAAAGCCTTCAACAGCTCCCTTACCCATTCTATCACCAAACGAATATAGTGTAAATTTCATCATTTCAGATGTAGCAGAGACATAATCAACCGCTTCAACCTCTTGTGTTCCAATATACAGGCGAACACTGTCAAACATTTTCCAGAAGAAATCATTTACGAGTGTAGCATTAGTATTATTCGCAGCCTTAGTGAATTTAAATTTACACAGCAAGAAACTATCAGCTATATTCAAGTAAGTTTGTTGATTATTTATTTCAAAACTTTTTGTTCCGTTTGAATTCCAGTCGGTTCCTGTAATAGCATTTACCTTAAAATAGTCTTCCTTTTTAGTAGAGTTTGAAATGATAATCGTATCATCCAAATCATAGATACTATCAATCGCTTCCATACTTGTATTTATATAGTATTAAAATTGTTGAAACCCTGACCCAAGTATTTTAATGATTTTTTGTCGTTCTTGTGAAGATAGTTGAGTTTTACCTTTTTTAATTTCTTTGATTGCTTGTAATTTATGGGACTCCTTTTGAGCATCTTTTATACTCTTTACAACACCTGCTACATTTCCCATGAGAGAAGCAGTTGAACCAATTAGGTCTTTATGTTTAAGAATGGTTGAACCAATACCCATTAGAGTATCAATTATCCCATCTCCTTTATTTCGAAATTGATGACCCACACCCCGTTGTCTCTTAGGTTTATAGTATCCTTTACCCACATACCTTGTATAGTCTGGTGAAAGGAACATGCCCTCCCCTGTAATTATTTTATATTTTCCCAACTCGTGTTTTCTTACAATAACCATTATTTATTTATTGAAAAACTTCACGTAGGTGAATTCTGATGGATATAATTTCATCATTAAAGGATATCATACGATTATCTTGGTCGGTTATCCTAAAATTTACTCTGTATATGGTTTTTCCTGACACAGGTAAATAGACAAGATTTTTTGGTTCCATATTAAATTTATAACCAATCGGGGTTGAGTATGCACTGAATGAAAATATTGTATTTGTTCTTATTCCATCGTTATAAGCACCATCAATCAAATCACAATGAATTAATACTGAATTTATACCGGAGGATATTTGGATAACATTATCACTGTAAAACGTCCCGTTATTTTCAATCTTTTTTGAAGAGAAACCCAATAGCTCTCTGAACGAATTTTCAATCGTGAAATCAACTTTATAATTATTTTTCAGTTTAATAGTTGATTTTGAAGTGTGTGTTTGAATATCTATTACAATATTTTTTGGTTCATCACCTTTTTCTTTCATAAGGCGAGAGACTTCTGAATATATTTGAGAAATCTCGTAAGCTCCAGGTGAAACAGTTATAGTTTTGTAGGCAGTGCCTGGATTATAACTAAACTTGTTGTTTTTCTCTGTGATATTAAAAAGGGTATTGTAAGTTTCCATTGACAACAAAGATGCCTCATATGAGGTAAGGGGGTCAAGTTGTAGTGGGTAAGGGAATGAAGCTGTGTAATCGCTCGTTGTGAAATTAAAACTAAGAATTGTGCTTCTCATCTTATTTAATATCTAATAAAATATCTTTGTATTGACATTTATTAATTATTTTCATGTTCATCAACTGATCTAAAATGGCTGAGGATTCATTAAAACAATTGTTGTTTCCAGCCTTCTTACTACCTAATAACAATAATAGCCTATTAACTAATTGTGATGGGTCATTTGGAAGAAAACTAACACCCGAACCAAGCTTACTTAAAGCATCAATAATATGTTTCTCCTTCTCATTCTTCTTACTTTTACCAGCAACAGAAACTCCATAATCAAGTGTATTTAACAACTCAATATATACCCTATCTTCCTCTCTTTCCATATCAAGTGGTTCCTCAAAATATTTTGAACCGCTGAATCCGGGGTTTGTTAGAAGAAACATTAATCTTGGAGTTAATTTAACATTTGGTTGAGTAGAACTCAAGAACATCAATTCATCATTAAATATCAATACCTTTTCTTCCACAAGATGAAACACTGCTGGTTCTTCTGTTGGAATGAGACCTGCTCTGGTTTTTGAACCCGCAGAATATTCATTGTTTTGAAGAGCTTCCACAACATAATTAGGGGGTTGATTTACCTGCTCAAGTTTCCGAAATAATCCCTCGTCATCATATTCTAATTCACCAAGTTCTTGTTTTGTTATCTGACTAAAATCTTTGAGCATTTGAAGTTTTTTCGGAGTAAATTCTACCGTGGGAACTGTAGGGTGTTGAGTTTTCAAAAGTGGTTTAAAGAATTTCTCTTGTTTTCTTTCAAAGGCTTCTTCACCAGTTAGTTTCTGTCTCCGTTTCTTCTTTATCTCTTCCTGTTGTTTAACAACTTTTGAAACTAATTGTTGATGTTCCTTAAACTTTCTTTCTCTTTCTTCAGTATTCATTTTCTGTATTTATTTATTGAAAAATATCATTTAGTATCTCATCTTGTTTCACAACAATATATTTATATTTTCCAATCGTGTGTTTCATATAATTTTCAAATTCTTTTTTACTACATAACGTAGAGCAATTATCTCTCCAAAAATTATTTACATCTATTGAATTTAACTTAAATAAAATAAAAGTATTGGCATTGTTTCTTATTGAGCGTCGAGGGAGTTGAAAATATGATTGACTAAGATATATACAATTACAAGAAGAATGTCTCCCTCTTGTATAGTAGCTATCCATTACTGTTTGGTTTCTCTCATTAACACAATCATCAAAGATGACAAGGTTCTTTTTTGATTTATCTAAATCTTGAGGTGAAGGTATATCATCCGTATTATCACTGAGAGTACAAGTTATGGGTTTCGATTTTGATTTCTGTGTATCACAAAATAATTGTATTATATCATCAATATTATAATCATTTAGTTTGTTTTGAAGTTTAAATAAACCGATAATGTCTTCCTTTTTAAGACCCGCATTAAAACCCTGTGAGAGTAGTTGATACTCGGGTTGAAAACTTGACTTTGTAAAAATTATTAAATTATCATAATCTAAAAAATTAGAACCAAGGAGCATCTTTAAAAGTAAACAGGTTTTTCCACATCCGCTTGAACCAACTATTAGACATCTCAATGAATTTGGAATGTTTTTATGGTTATTAAATTTTATCTTATTTTCCCAAACGGGTAAAAAATCATTCATTTATATATTTGGAAAACAAGTTATCCAACTTTTTTTGAGCTATTTGAGAAACTCTATATTTTATCCTGAGTTCGGGTTTAATTTCAAAATAATCCATTATTTTATTTATATAGTATCTTGTATTAACATTTCCATTAAAATTATTTTGAATAATAAATATCATTAAACCCTTATACATTTCCTCAATACAATTAGTCTCTTCCCTTGAAAGAAATGGTGTATTATCATCACAATACTTAACATTCATCTCTCTTATTAATCTTGTAAAGTAATTCATTTTTGGTTCTAATTTAAAAGAGTTATATATTTTTTTATATTTCTTATTATCATTAATTAAAATTAAATCACAGAAAATACATTGTTTATATGAATCCTCATCATTAAGCCCCACTCTATCACAAGCCGGACAATTCTCTAATTTATCATATGGAGAGTCTGGAAATTCTAAATATCCTTCAGAACTTATCATATTTATGTGGTAAATTTTTACTTAAACTAAACGCAAGTTTATTCATTAATAAATACAATGTTTCAAAGCACAAAAGACAAATTTCAATCAATCTCTACTTCGGTGGAAGATATAGAAAAATATGTCAAAGATGTTAAATTGAACAAAGATAAATATGGAAATTTTTGGGTAAAACCAGTTATGGAAAATAACATGAGCCCCTCTATTTCATTTAAAGGAAGAGCTCTAACTATACCTGGAAAGACATCCATTAAAGTAAATCTAACAAAAGTTTCTCCTCTACTCCTGGCAATTTATTCAAAGCTTGAAAAAGTGATTGACCACGATACTTTGAAAAAGAATGATAAGACCATTAATAATTCTAGAGGAGACATTTGTATTTTCTTTAATAATCCAAAGGGTGTAGATCTAAGTAAAATGAATGATGTTAATATTTCTGGTGAAATGTCATTTCGTTCTATGATAGTTAGAGATTATTTAAAGATAACTTTTGATATAAAAATTGTAGAGATTGAATCTGTTAATGAAAGAAAGTATATAGATATTGATGGGAATATTTTTCTTGCTAATTAAATATGAGTCAATACAGCAGTGAAGATTTTACTATTTCATTGAACTCAGACGATAGTGATGATAGTATTTCATTGAACTTGGACGATGGTGATGATAGTATTTCATTGAACACAGATGATAGTTATGATACTAATAGTTTGTGCTCAAATGATAGTTATGAGAGTAGCTTTATTGATGACTCTGAGTATGATTCTGAGTATTCATGTGATAGTTATGACTTAGATGATTCTGAGTGAAAAAGTGTTTTAGTTTAAGCACAGCGATATATATAAAACGGAGCTGTAAAGCTCAAAAGTGTTTTATTTTAAGCACAGTGATATATATAAAACACCACGTTTTCTCACGCTATAAATATGGTTTATTGTGATACTTGCGAGAAGGAAGTAAAATATTATAAACAACATATTCTCACCGCAAAACATACATACAACATTTTAAACAAACTTTCCCCTCTTCCACCTGAAACAAAACACTGTTCTACATGTAATAAAAATATCCTCAAGAAAGGCTTCAAAATACATCTTAAAACAAATCTACATTTATCAAATTTTATCACAACTAAAAACTCTGATGGAGCATTCAAAGGACATATTAAAATAAGAGTCTTTAACTTCAAACCTCCTGAACCAGAGTCTATAGTTGATGCTGTAGAAATAGTTAAACCTGCTGTTCAAACGTTGATTGAAAAAACACTAAAGGAAATGAAACCACTTAAATTTTATATGGGAGTAAAATTAGAAATGACAAAGGATGAAGGAGTTATAGATGCACCATACATGAGAACTGAGCCACACTTTATATCTTCATATCAAGATTTTAAAACATCAGGAGTCTATGATGAACTTATTAAACAAGAGCAAGATGTGGATAATTCAATCGTAGGAAGTGGATTCAATATAGGAAAAATTATTTACATAGACATTCATATTCTTAAATCAGATCCTCTAAAAGCTTCTTCTTACATTGATTTACCCAGTGTTATCAAAAATAGAAAAGCAGTTATCAATATCAAAAATAAAGACAATAAATGTTTTCTCTGGTCTATTTTAGCACACTTACATCCTCCACATTTTCATGATGAAAGAGTATCTCATTATAAAAAATATGAGAATACATTAAATACGAAAGATCTAAAGTTTCCGATGACTTTAAATGATATTCCTAAATTTGAAAAGATGAATAATTTATCAGTTAATGTTTATGGTCTAACAGAAACAAACAACATTCAGGTTTTAAAGCTTTCTGACAATTGTAAACAAACTCATATTAATCTTCTATATTTTAATTCAGACGAAAATTCACATTATACATACATCAAAGATATTGCTAAATTAATAAAACCACAAGTCTGTAAGAGAACAAATAAAATATATATTTGTTTGCGTTGTCTTAACTTCTTCAATTCACAAGAAAGATTAGATAAACATTCAAATTATTGTGGCGAACATAAATCAACGGTAATCAATATGCCTAAAGAAGGCTCAAAGATCACATTCAAAGATGAAAATAAAAAGATCAAACATCCATTTGTTATATATGCTGATTTTGAAAGTATTTTAGAAAAAATTGATACTGCTTCTCAAGATCCAAAAGAATCATACACAAATAAATATCAAAAACATACTCCTTGTGGTTTTTGTTATTATATCAAATCATCCGTTGGTGATAAATATAACAAGTTAGAGATGTATAGAGGCTCAAATACCCCAGAGGAGTTTGTGAAACGACTAGAAAAAGACTGTGTTCGATTAACCAAGATAATGAGAGAAACCAATAAACCAATGTCCTTAACAAGTAAAGAAAAAAGGGAATTTATAAAAAACAATGTCTGTCATATTTGTGAGGAGAAAATTGGTAAAGGTCTAAAGGTTAGAGACCATTGTCATCTCACTGGTAAATATAGAGGTCCGGCTCATCAAAGTTGTAATATTAATTATCAACTCCCCTCTTTCATTCCTGTCTTTCTTCATAACAACGCTCATTATGATACACATCTATTTATCAAGGAACTCTCAAAGACTTCTGGAAGTATCTCAGCAATTCCAAACACGGATCAGAAATACATTTCATTCACAAAAACAATTCACACATCTCCTATTACTCATATCAGATTTCTTGATACATTTAAATTCATGGCAAGTCCATTGGTTAACTTGGTTCAAAATCTAAAAGAGTTTCCATGTCTTTCAGAGTATTTTTTAGATAAAGATTTTCTAACACAAAAGGGAATTTACCCCTATGACTATATGGACTCATTTGAGAGATTCAATGAAACACAACTTCCTTCAAAAGAAAATTTCTATAACAAATTAAATAATAGTCATATATCTGATAAAGATTATGTACACGCACAAAATGTTTGGGAAAAATATAACATCAAGAATCTTGGCGAGTATCACGATTTGTATCTCAAAACTGATGTGCTTTTATTGGCCGATGTATTTGAAGCCTTTAGATCTGTTTGTCGCACTGGATATGGATTGGATCCTGCTCACTACTACACAGCACCTGGATTGGCCTGGAGTGCGATGTTGAAAATGACAAAACAAGATTTGGATTTGATAACCGATGTTGATATGCTTTTGATGATTGAAAAGGCAAAAAGAGGTGGAATTTCACAAGTCTGCTCGAGTAGATACGCAAAAGCAAATAACAAATATCTTCCAAATTATGATCCAACGAAAGAGAGTTCTTACTTGATGTACTATGACGCGAACAACCTGTATGGCTGGGCAATGTCTCAGGCTCTTCCTTATGGAAAACTTAGATGGGTAAAGGAAAAAGACTACAAAAACGTTTTACAAGATGTATGTATCTCTACACAAAAAGAATTGGATGAAGAAAAAGTTGGTTATTATTTTGAAATTGATTTAAAATATCCAGAGGAACTCCATAACCTACACAAAGATCTCCCATTTGCTTGTGAGAAAGCAAGTCCAAAGAAAGAATGGTTGAGTGATTATCAACGATCGTTTGATATAGGTGAATCAACAGAAAAATTACTTACTACATTATATAACAAGAAAAATTATGTTCTACACCAAAGAAATTTGCGACAATATTTATCAAAAGGTCTAAGAGTAGAGAAGATCCATAGGGTTCTAAAGTTCAATCAAAGTCATTGGTTAAAGGGGTACATTGATTTTAATACACAAAGAAGAACAGAGTCAAAAACAGATTTTGAGAAAGACTTTTATAAATTGATGAATAATGCGGTCTTTGGTAAGACTATGGAGAATGTGAGGAAAAGACAAAATATCAGACTATCAACATCTTGGGAACAAGCATCAAAATTAATTAATAGACCGAGTTTTACTCGAGCTGAGGTCTTTACTGAGAACTTTTGTGCGATCCATTTGATTAAAGAGAGTATTGAAATGAACAAACCTATTTATATTGGAACAACAATTCTTGATTTATCAAAGTCATTAATGTATGATTACTTTTATAATAACTTGAGGAAGAAATATCAAAATGATGTTAATCTACTTTATATGGATACAGATAGTTTTATTTTGAAAATTAATACCAACGATGTTTATTCAGACATGAAAAGAGACATTAATATCTATGACACGAGTAATTACAGTCCAGAGAGTGAGTTGTTCTCTTCTAAAAATAAAAAGGTGATTGGAAAGTTCAAGGATGAATTAGGAGGAAATGTTATGAGTGAATTTGTGGGATTGAGGTCAAAGGCTTATGCTTATAAATACATTGTGAATAACGTTGAAAAGACTGATAAGAAGTTAAAAGGTGTAAAGAAAAATGTTATTAAAGAAACAATAAACTTTAAGGATTATTATAACTGTTTAACAACAAAGAAAGAAGAGTTTAGAAAGATTAATGGAATAAGAAGTTATAAACATCAATTATATTCAGAAGAGATAAATAAGAAAGCATTGGGGGCTTTTGATGATAAGAGGTTTATTTTAGAAAATGGAATTGATAGTCTCCCTTATGGTTATATAAGTATATAAGTGATAAGATATATATATAAGTGATAAGATATATATATAAGTGATAAGATATACATAAGTGATAAGATATATATAAGTGATAAGATATATATAAGTGATAAGTTAAAAAGGGGGGGGGTTGGGGATTTTAACGGGCTACCGCCGCCTTTTTTACTATTATATAAATGATAGAACCAAGTATCAACCAGACTAAAGAGTGGAGGTGTAATCAACCTTGGTATATAAATGGAAAACATAATGAATGTGAAAAATATCAAATAGGTATAATTGAAAAGGCAACTGGTAAAAAAGTTCACAAAACAAATAAGAGAATTAATTTAAATACCGGTGAATTGGGTAAAAAAGATGGAAATATTTTTGAGTGGACGGAAAACTTTGATGGTTGTCAGGAAAATATATACTTTAATTTAAAAATGGTATGTGGCACTGGAGGCGCTCAAGCAAGAACATTGAGGGAGGTTTACCATTTTATCTTAGCTCAGTTAAAATATCTTAATAAAGAACCAAACTCAAACATATTTTTTGTTAATATATTAGATGGTGAAGAGAGTTGTAGGAGAATTAAATTATTTCCCACGCATAAACAAATATTTGTAGGGTCGTTGTTTGAGTGGGTTATATTCACCAGATGATATTAAGAGTAAAAGGTTAAAAGGTCCATGAGGTCAGAAGGATCACAGGTGTTTAAGTGGTCTAATGAATAAGGATAACATGTCAAAAGGTTAGAAGGTTCGTAAAGAACAGGGTGAGAGAAATATAGGTGTTTAGGGGCAATGAGGGAGGGAAAGAATTAATATGGAAGTGAATGGGTCAATGTTTGAGTGGGTCAAAGATTAATCTGCCAGATGATATGTAGAAGAAGGATGATAGGTCTATAAGAGAAAACAAATATTTGTAGTGTTTGAGTGGTCTAATGAACAACATTAAGGATAGGTACTACAGACAAAAGGTTCATAAAGATGAGGGTGGGAGAAATAGAGGTGTTTATGATTTTTGAAAAAGACAAGGGGGTAAATGACATTAGATAGGGATTTCACATGTTAAACGGAGGTGTCCCAGAAGCAACATTATTACACTACTTGTGTTAGTGTTGAAAAACCACTTTTCGCACTTGTGTTAGTGTTGAAAAACCACTTTTCGCACTTGTGTTAGTGTTGAAAAACCACTTTTCGCACTTGTGTTGGTGCAGGAAACCACGTTTGCACTTGTATTAGTGTGGAAAAACCACTTTTTGCACTTGTGATAGTGTTGAAAAACCACTTTTCGCACTTGTGTTAGTGTTGAAAAACCACTTTTCACACTTCTGTTGGTGCAGGAAACCACTTTTGCACTTGTATTAGTGTGGAAAAAACATTTTTGCACTTGTGATAGTGTTGAAAAACCACATTTCGAACTTGTGTTAGTGTTGAAAAACCACTTTTCGCACTTGTGTTGGTGCAGGAAACCACTTTTGCACTTGTATTCGTGTGGAAAAAACCACTTTTCGCACTTGTGTTAGTGTTGAAAAACCACTTTTCGCACTTGTGTTAGTGTTGAAAAACCACTTTTCGCACTTGTGTTAGTGTTGAAAAACCACTTTTCGCACTTGTGTTGGTGCAGGAAACCACTTTTGCACTTGTATTAGTGTGGAAAAAACACTTTTCGCACTTGTGTTAGTGTTGAAAAACCACTTTTTGCACATGTGTTAGTGTTGAAAAACCACTTTTCGCACTTGTGTTGGTGCAGGAAACCACTTTTGCACTTGTATTAGTGTGGAAAAAACACTTTTTGCACTTGTGATAGTGTTGAAAAACCACTTTTCGAACTTGTGTTAGTTTTGAAAAACCACTTTTCGCACTTGTGTTAGTGTTGAAAAACCACTTTTCGCACTTGTGTTGGTGCAGGAAACCACTTTTGCACTTGTATTAGTGTGGAAAAACCACTTTTCGCACTTGTGTTAGTGTTGAAAAACCACTTTTCACACTTGTGTTAGTGTTGAAAAACCACTTTTCGCACTTGTGTTGGTGCAGGAAACCACTTTTGCACTTGTATTAGTGTGGAAAAACCACTTTTCGCACTTGTGTTAGTGTTGAAAAACCACTTTTTCCTCTTGTGTTAGTGTTGAAAAACCACTTTTCGCACTTGTGTTGGTGCAGGAAACCACTTTTGCACATGTATTAGTGTGGAAAAAACACTTTTTGCACTTGTGATAGTGTTGAAAAACCACTTTTCGCACTTGTGTTAGTGTTGAAAAACCACTTTTCACACTTGTGTTAGTGTTGAAAAACCACTTTTCGCACTTGTGTTGGTGCAGGAAACCACTTTTGCACTTGTATTAGTGTGGAAAAACCACTTTTCGCACTTGTGTTAGGGTTGAAAAACCACTTTTCGCACTTGTGTTAGTGTTGAAAAACCACTTTTCGCACTTGTGTTGGTGCAGGAAACCACTTTTGCACTTGTGTTGGTGCAGGAAACCACTTTTGCACTTGTATTCGTTTGGAAAAACCACTTTTCGCACTTGTGTTAGTGTTGAAAAACCACTTTTCGCACTTGTGTTAGTGTTGAAAAAACACTTTTCGCACTTGTGTTAGTGTTGAAAAACCACTTTTCGCACCTGTGTTGGTGCAGGAAACCACTTTTGCACTTGTATTAGTGTGGAAAAAACACTTTTCGCACCTGTGTTAGTGTTGAAAAACCACTTTTCGCACTTGTGTTAGTGTTGAAAAACCACTTTTCGCACTTGTGTTGGTGCAGGAAACCACTTTTGCACTTGTATTAGTGTGGAAAAAACACTTTTCGCACTTGTGTTCGTGTTGAAAAACCACTTTTCGCACTTGTGTTAGTGTTGAAAAACCACTTTTCGCACTTGTGTTGGTGCAGGAAACCACTTTTGCACTTGTATTAGTGTGGAAAAACCACTTTTCGCACTTGTGTTAGTGTTGAAAAACCACTTTTTGCACTTGAGTTAGTGTTGAAAAACCACTTTTCGCACTTGTGTTGGTGCAGGAAACCACTTTTGCACTTGTATTAGTGTGGAAAAAACACTTTTTGCACTTGTGTTAGTGTTGAAAAACCACTTTTCGCACTTGTGTTAGTTTTGAAAAACCACTTTTCGCACTTGTGTTAGTGTTGAAAAACCACTTTTCGCACTTGTGTTGGTGCAGGAAACAACTTTTGCACTTGTATTAGTGTGGAAAAACCACTTTTCGCACTTGTGTTAGTGTTGAAAAACCACTTTTCGCACTTGTGTTAGTGTTGAAAAACCACTTTTCACACTCGTGTTAGTGTTGAAAAACCACTTTTCGCACTTGTGTTGGTGCAGGAAACCACTTTTGCACTTGTATTTGTGTGGAAAAACCACTTTTCGCACTTGTGTTAGTGTTGAAAAACCACTTTTCGCACTTGTGTTAGTGTTGAAAAACCACTTTTCGCACTTGTGTTGGTGCAGGAAACCACTTTTGCACTTGTATTAGTGTGGAAAAAACACTTTTTGCACTTGTGATAGTGTTGGAAAACCACTTTTCGCACTTGTGTTAGTGTTGAAAAACCACTTTTCGCACTTGTGTTGGTGCAGGAAACCACTTTTGCACTTGTATTAGTGTGGAAAAACCACTTTTTGCACTTGTGTTAGTGTTGAAAAACCACTTTTCGCACTTGTGTTAGTGTTGAAAAACCACTTTTCGCACTTGTGTTAGTGTTGAAAAACCACTTTTCGCACTTGTGTTGGTGCAGGAAACCACTTTTGCACTTGTATTAGTGTGGAAAAAACACTTTTCGCACTTGTGTTAGTGTTGATAAACCACTTTTCGCACTTGTGTTAGTGTTGAAAAACCACTTTTCGCACTTGTGTTGGTGCAGGAAACCATTTTTGCACTTGTATTAGTGTGGAAAAACACTTTTTGCACTTGTGATAGTGATGAAAAACCACTTTTCGCACTTGTGTTAGTGTTGAAAAACCACTTTTCGCACTTGTGTTAGTGTTGAAAAACCACTTTTCGCACATGTGTTGGTGCAGGAAACTACTTTTGCACTTGTATTAGTGTGGAAAAAACACTTTTTGCACTTGTGATAGTGTTAAAAAACCACTTTTCACACTTGTGTTAGTGTTGAAAAACCACTTTTCCCACTTGTGTTGGTGCAGGAAACCACTTTTGCACTTGTATTAGTGTGGAAAAACCACTTTTCGCACTTGTGTTAGTGTTTAAAAACCACTTTTCGCACTTGTGTTAGTGTTGAAAAACCACTTTTCGCACTTGTGTTAGTGTTGAAAAACCACTTTTCGCACTTGTGTTGGTGCAGGAAACCACTTTTGCACTTGTATTAGTGTGGAAAAAACACTTTTTGCACTTGTGATAGCGTTGAAAAAACACTTTTCGCACTTGTGTTAGTGTTGAAAAACCACTTTTCGCACTTGTGTTAGTGTTGAAAAACCACTTTTCGCACTTGTGTTGGTGAAGGAAACCACTTTTGCACTTGTATTAGTGTGGAAAAACCAATTTTTTTCACTTGTGATAGTGTTGAAAAACAACTTTTCGCACTTGTGTTAGTGTTGAAAAACCACTTTTCGCACTTGTGTTGGTGCAGGAAACCACTTTTGCACTTGTATTAGTGTGGAAAAGCCACTTTTCGCACTTGTGTTAGTGTTGAAAAACCACTTTTCGCACTTGTGTTAATGTTGAAAAACCACTTTTCGCACTTGTGTTGGTGCAGGATACCACATTTGCACTTGTATTAGTGTGGAAAAAACACTTTTTGCACTTGTGGGAGTGTTGAAAAACCACTTTTCGCACTTCTGTTAGTGTTGAAAAACCACTTTTCGCACTTGTGTTAGTGTTGAAAAACCACTTTTCGCACTTGTGTTGGTGCAGGAAACCACTTTTGCACTTGTATTAGTGTGGAAAAACCACTTTTCGCACTTGTGTTAGTGTTGAAAAACCACTTTTCGCACTTGTGTTAGTGTTGAAAAACCACTTTTCGCACTTGTATTGGTGCAGGAAACCACTTTTGCACTTGTATTAGTGTGGAAAAACCACTTTTCGCACTTGTGTTAGTGTTGAAAAACCACTTTTCGCACTTGTGTTAGTGTTGAAAAACCACTTTTCGCACTTGTGTTGGTGCAGGAAACCACTTTTGCACTTGTGTTGGTGCAGGAAACCACTTTTGCACTTGTATTCGTGTGGAAAAACCACTTTTCGCACTTGTGTTAGTGTTGAAAAACCTCTTTTCGCACTTGTGTTAGTGTTGAAAAACCACTTTTCGCACTTGTGTTAGTGTTGAAAAACCACTTTTCGCACCTGTGTTGGTGCAGGAAACCACTTTTGCACTTGTATTAGTGTGGAAAAAACACTTTTCGCACCTGTGTTAGTGTTGAAAAACCACTTTTCGCACTTGTGTTAGTGTTGAAAAACCACTTTTCGCACTTGTGTTAGTGTTGAAAAACCACTTTTCGCACTTGTGTTGGTGCAGTAAACCACTTTTGCACTTGTATTAGTGTGGAAAAAACACTTTTCGCACTTGTGTTCGTGTTGAAAAACCACTTTTCGCACTTGTGTTAGTGTTGAAAAACCACTTTTCGCACTTGTGTTGGTGCAGGAAACCACTTTTGCACTTGTATTAGTGTGGAAAAACCACTTTTCGCACTTGTGTTAGTGTTGAAAAACCACTTTTTGCACTTGAGTTAGTGTTGAAAAACCACTTTTCGCACTTGTGTTGGTGCAGGAAACCACTTTTGCACTTGTATTAGTGTGGAAAAAACACTTTTTGCACTTGTGATAGTGTTGAAAAACCACTTTTCGCACTTGTGTTAGTTTTGAAAAACCACTTTTCGCACTTGTGTTAGTGTTGAAAAACCACTTTTCGCACTTGTGTTGGTGCAGGAAACCACTTTTGCACTTGTATTAGTGTGGAAAAACCACTTTTCGCACTTGTGTTAGTGTTGAAAAACCACTTTTCGCACTTGTGTTAGTGTTGAAAAACCACTTTTCACACTTGTGTTAGTGTTGAAAAACCACTTTTCGCACTTGTGTTAGTGTTGAAAAACCACTTTTCGCACTTGTGTTAGTGTTGAAAAACCACTTTTCGCACCTGTGTTGGTGCAGGAAACCACTTTTGCACTTGTATTAGTGTGGAAAAAACACTTTTCGCACCTGTGTTAGTGTTGAAAAACCACTTTTCGCACTTGTGTTAGTGTTGAAAAACCACTTTTCGCACTTGTGTTAGTGTTGAAAAACCACTTTTCGCACTTGTGTTGGTGCAGTAAACCACTTTTGCACTTGTATTAGTGTGGAAAAAACACTTTTCGCACTTGTGTTCGTGTTGAAAAACCACTTTTCGCACTTGTGTTAGTGTTGAAAAACCACTTTTCGCACTTGTGTTGGTGCAGGAAACCACTTTTGCACTTGTATTAGTGTGGAAAAACCACTTTTCGCACTTGTGTTAGTGTTGAAAAACCACTTTTTGCACTTGAGTTAGTGTTGAAAAACCACTTTTCGCACTTGTGTTGGTGCAGGAAACCACTTTTGCACTTGTATTAGTGTGGAAAAAACACTTTTTGCACTTGTGATAGTGTTGAAAAACCACTTTTCGCACTTGTGTTAGTTTTGAAAAACCACTTTTCGCACTTGTGTTAGTGTTGAAAAACCACTTTTCGCACTTGTGTTGGTGCAGGAAACCACTTTTGCACTTGTATTAGTGTGGAAAAACCACTTTTCGCACTTGTGTTAGTGTTGAAAAACCACTTTTCGCACTTGTGTTAGTGTTGAAAAACCACTTTTCACACTCGTGTTAGTGTTGAAAAACCACTTTTCGCACTTGTGTTGGTGCAGGAAACCACTTTTGCACTTGTATTTGTGTGGAAAAACCACTTTTCGCACTTGTGTTAGTGTTGAAAAACCACTTTTCGCACTTGTGTTAGTGTTGAAAAACCACTTTTCGCACTTGTGTTGGTGCAGGAAACCACTTTTGCACTTGTATTAGTGTGGAAAAAACACTTTTTGCACTTGTGATAGTGATGAAAAACCACTTTTCGCACTTGTATTAGTGTGGAAAAAACACTTTTCGCACCTGTGTTAGTGTTGAAAAACCACTTTTCGCACTTGTGATAGTGATGAAAAACCACTTTTCGCACTTGTGTTAGTGTTGAAAAACCACTTTTCGCACTTGTGTTAGTGTTGAAAAACCACTTTTCGCACATGTGTTGGTGCAGGAAACTACTTTTGCACTTGTATTAGTGTGGAAAAAACACTTTTTGCACTTGTGATAGTGTTAAAAAACCACTTTTCGCACTTGTGTTAGTGTTGAAAAACCACTTTTCGCACTTGTGTTGGTGCAGGAAACCACTTTTGCACTTGTATTAGTGTGGAAAACCACTTTTCGCACTTGTGTTAGTGTTTAAAAACCACTTTTCGCACTTGTGTTAGTGTTGAAAAACCAATTTTGCGCACTTGTGTTAGTGTTGAAAAACCACTTTTCGCACTTGTTTTGGTGCAGGAAACCACTTTTGCACTTGTATTAGTGTGGAAAAAACACTTTTTGCACTTGTGATAGCGTTGAAAAAACACTTTTCGCACTTGTGTTAGTGTTGAAAAACCACTTTTCCCACTTGTGTTAGTGTTGAAAAACCACTTTTCGCACTTGTGTTGGTGAAGGAAACCACTTTTGCACTTGTATTAGTGTGGAAAAACCAATTTTTTTCACTTGTGATAGTGTTGAAAAACAACTTTTCGCACTTGTGTTAGTGTTGAAAAACCACTTTTCGCACTTGTGTTGGTGCAGGAAACCACTTTTGCACTTGTATTAGTGTGGAAAAGCCACTTTTCGCACTTGTATTAGTGTTGAAAAACCACTTTTCGCACTTGTGTTAATGTTGAAAAACCACTTTTCGCACTTGTGTTGGTGCAGGATACCACATTTGCACTTGTATTAGTGTGGAAAAAACACTTTTTGCACTTGTGGGAGTGTTGAAAAACCACTTTTCGCACTTCTGTTAGTGTTGAAAAACCACTTTTCGCACTTGTGTTAGTGTTGAAAAACCACTTTTCGCACTTGTGTTGGTGCAGGAAACCACTTTTGCACTTGTATTAGTGTGGCAAAACCACTTTTCGCACTTGTGTTAGTGTTGAAAAACCACTTTTCGCACTTGTGTTAGTGTTGAAAAACCACTTTTCGCACTTGTATTGGTGCAGGAAACCACTTTTGCACTTGTATTAGTGTGGAAAAACCACTTTTCGCACTTGTGTTAGTGTTGAAAAACCACTTTTCGCACTTGTGTTAGTGTTGAAAAACCACTTTTCGCACTTGTGTTGGTGCAGGAAACCACTTTTGCACTTGTGTTGGTGCAGGAAACCACTTTTGCACTTGTATTCGTGTGGAAAAACCACTTTTCGCACTTGTGTTAGTGTTGAAAAACCACTTTTCGCACTTGTGTTAGTGTTGAAAAACCACTTTTCGCACTTGTGTTAGTGTTGAAAAACCACTTTTCGCACCTGTGTTGGTGCAGGAAACCACTTTTGCACTTGTATTAGTGTGGAAAAAACACTTTTCGCACCTGTGTTAGTGTTGAAAAACCACTTTTCGCACTTGTGTTAGTGTTGAAAAACCACTTTTCGCACTTGTGTTAGTGTTGAAAAACCACTTTTCGCACTTGTGTTGGTGCAGGAAACCACTTTTGCACTTGTATTAGTGTGGAAAAAACACTTTTCGCACTTGTGTTCGTGTTGAAAAACCACTTTTCGCACTTGTGTTAGTGTTGAAAAACCACTTTTCGCACTTGTGTTGGTGCAGGAAACCACTTTTGCACTTGTATTAGTGTGGAAAAACCACTTTTCGCACTTGTGTTAGTGTTGAAAAACCACTTTTTGCACTTGAGTTAGTGTTGAAAAACCACTTTTCGCACTTGTGTTGGTGCAGGAAACCACTTTTGCACTTGTATTAGTGTGGAAAAAACACTTTTTGCACTTGTGATAGTGTTGAAAAACCACTTTTCGCACTTGTGTTAGTTTTGAAAAACCACTTTTCGCACTTGTGTTAGTGTTGAAAAACCACTTTTCGCACTTGTGTTGGTGCAGGAAACCACTTTTGCACTTGTATTAGTGTGGAAAAACCACTTTTCGCACTTGTGTTAGTGTTGAAAAACCACTTTTCGCACTTGTGTTAGTGTTGAAAAACCACTTTTCACACTCGTGTTAGTGTTGAAAAACCACTTTTCGCACTTGTGTTGGTGCAGGAAACCACTTTTGCACTTGTATTTGTGTGGAAAAACCACTTTTCGCACTTGTGTTAGTGTTGAAAAACCACTTTTCGCACTTGTGTTAGTGTTGAAAAACCACTTTTCGCACTTGTGTTGGTGCAGGAAACCAATTTTGCACTTGTATTAGTGTGGAAAAAACACTTTTTGCACTTGTGATAGTGTTGAAAAGCCACTTTTCGCACTTGTGTTAGTGTTGAAAAACCACTTTTCGCACTTGTGTTGGTGCAGGAAACTACTTTTGCACTTGTATTAGTGTGGAAAAAACACTTTTTGCACTTGTGAGAGTGTTGAAAAACTACTTTTCGCACTTGTGTTAGTGTTGAAAAACCACTTTTCACACTTGTGTTAGTGTTGAAAAAACACTTTTCGCACTTGTGTTGGCGCAGGAAACCACGTTTGCACTTGTATTAGTGTGGAAAAAACACTTTTTGCACTTGTGATAGTGTTGAAAAACCACTTTTCGCACTTGTGTTAGTGTTGAAAAACCACTTTTCGCACTTGTGTTAGTGTTGAAAAACCACTTTTCGCACTTGTGTTAGTGTTGAAAAACCACTTTTCGCACTTGTGTTGGTGCAGGAAACCACGTTTGCACTTGTATTAGTGTGGAAAAACCACTTTTTGCACTTGTGATAGTGTTGAAAAACCACTTTTCGCACTTGTGTTAGTGTTGAAAAACCACTTTTCACACTTCTGTTGGTGCAGGAAACCACTTTTGCACTTGTATTAGTGTGGAAAAAACATTTTTGCACTTGTGATAGTGTTGAAAAACCACATTTCGAACTTGTGTTAGTGTTGAAAAACCACTTTTCGCACTTGTGTTGGTGCAGGAAACCACTTTTGCACTTGTATTCGTGTGGAAAAAACCACTTTTCGCACTTGTGTTAGTGTTGAAAAACCACTTTTCGCACTTGTGTTAGTGTTGAAAAACCACTTTTCGCACTTGTGTTAGTGTTGAAAAACCACTTTTCGCACTTGTGTTGGTGCAGGAAACCACTTTTGCACTTGTATTAGTGTGGAAAAAACACTTTTCGCACTTGTGTTAGTGTTGAAAAACCACTTTTTGCACATGTGTTAGTGTTGAAAAACCACTTTTCGCACTTGTGTTGGTGCAGGAAACCACTTTTGCACTTGTATTAGTGTGGAAAAAACACTTTTTGCACTTGTGATAGTGTTGAAAAACCACTTTTCGCACTTGTGTTAGTTTTGAAAAACCACTTTTCGCACTTGTGTTAGTGTTGAAAAACCACTTTTCGCACTTGTGTTGGTGCAGGAAACCACTTTTGCACTTGTATTAGTGTGGAAAAACCACTTTTCGCACTTGTGTTAGTGTTGAAAAACCACTTTTCACACTTGTGTTAGTGTTGAAAAACCACTTTTCGCACTTGTGTTGGTGCAGTAAACCACTTTTGCACTTGTATTAGTGTGGAAAAACCACTTTTCGCACTTGTGTTAGTGTTGAAAAACCACTTTTCGCACTTGTGTTAGTGTTGAAAAACCACTTTTCGCACCTGTGTTGGTGCAGGAAACCACTTTTGCACTTGTATTAGTGTGGAAAAAACACTTTTCGCACCTGTGTTAGTGTTGAAAAACCACTTTTCGCACTTGTGTTAGTGTTGAAAAACCACTTTTCGCACTTGTGTTGGTGCAGGAAACCACTTTTGCACTTGTATTAGTGTGGAAAAAACACTTTTCGCACTTGTGTTCGTGTTGAAAAACCACTTTTCGCACTTGTGTTAGTGTTGAAAAACCACTTTTCGCACTTGTGTTGGTGCAGGAAACCACTTTTGCACTTGTATTAGTGTGGAAAAACCACTTTTCGCACTTGTGTTAGTGTTGAAAAACCACTTTTTGCACTTGAGTTAGTGTTGAAAAACCACTTTTCGCACTTGTGTTGGTGCAGGAAACCACTTTTGCACTTGTATTAGTGTGGAAAAAACACTTTTTGCACTTGTGTTAGTGTTGAAAAACCACTTTTCGCACTTGTGTTAGTTTTGAAAAACCACTTTTCGCACTTGTGTTAGTGTTGAAAAACCACTTTTCGCACTTGTGTTGGTGCAGGAAACCACTTTTGCACTTGTATTAGTGTGGAAAAACCACTTTTCGCACTTGTGTTAGTGTTGAAAAACCACTTTTCGCACTTGTGTTAGTGTTGAAAAACCACTTTTCACACTCGTGTTAGTGTTGAAAAACCACTTTTCGCACTTGTGTTGGTGCAGGAAACCACTTTTGCACTTGTATTTGTGTGGAAAAACCACTTTTCGCACTTGTGTTAGTGTTGAAAAACCACTTTTCGCACTTGTGTTAGTGTTGAAAAACCACTTTTCGCACTTGTGTTGGTGCAGGAAACCACTTTTGCACTTGTATTAGTGTGGAAAAAACACTTTTTGCACTTGTGATAGTGTTGAAAAACCACTTTTCGCACTTGTGTTAGTGTTGAAAAACCACTTTTCGCACTTGTGTTGGTGCAGGAAACCACTTTTGCACTTGTATTAGTGTGGAAAAACCACTTTTTGCACTTGTGTTCGTGTTGAAAAACCACTTTTCGCACTTGTGTTAGTGTTGAAAAACCACTTTTCGCACTTGTGTTAGTGTTGAAAAACCACTTTTCGCACTTGTGTTGGTGCAGGAAACCACTTTTGCACTTGTATTAGTGTGGAAAAAACACTTTTCGCACTTGTGTTAGTGTTGATAAACCACTTTTCGCACTTGTGTTAGTGTTGAAAAACCACTTTTCGCACTTGTGTTGGTGCAGGAAACCACTTTTGCACTTGTATTAGTGTGGAAAAACACTTTTTGCACTTGTGATAGTGATGAAAAACCACTTTTCGCACTTGTGTTAGTGTTGAAAAACCACTTTTCGCACTTGTGTTAGTGTTGAAAAACCACTTTTCGCACATGTGTTGGTGCAGGAAACTACTTTTGCACTTGTATTAGTGTGGAAAAAACACTTTTTGCACTTGTGATAGTGTTAAAAAACCACTTTTCGCACTTGTGTTAGTGTTGAAAAACCACTTTTCGCACTTGTGTTGGTGCAGGAAACCACTTTTGCACTTGTATTAGTGTGGAAAAACCACTTTTCGCACTTGTGTTAGTGTTTAAAAACCACTTTTCGCACTTGTGTTAGTGTTGAAAAACCACTTTTCGCACTTGTGTTAGTGTTGAAAAACCACTTTTCGCACTTGTGTTGGTGCAGGAAACCACTTTTGCACTTGTATTAGTGTGGAAAAAACACTTTTTGCACTTGTGATAGCGTTGAAAAAACACTTTTCGCACTTGTGTTAGTGTTGAAAAACCACTTTTCGCACTTGTGTTAGTGTTGAAAAACCACTTTTCGCACTTGTGTTGGTGAAGGAAACCACTTTTGCACTTGTATTAGTGTGGAAAAACCAATTTTTTTCACTTGTGATAGTGTTGAAAAACAACTTTTCGCACATGTGTTAGTGTTGAAAAACCACTTTTCGCACTTGTGTTGGTGCAGGAAACCACTTTTGCACTTGTATTAGTGTGGAAAAGCCACTTTTCGCACTTGTGTTAGTGTTGAAAAACCACTTTTCGCACTTGTGTTAATGTTGAAAAACCACTTTTCGCACTTGTGTTGGTGCAGGATACCACATTTGCACTTGTATTAGTGTGGAAAAAACACTTTTTGCACTTGTGGGAGTGTTGAAAAACCACTTTTCGCACTTCTGTTAGTGTTGAAAAACCACTTTTCGCACTTGTGTTAGTGTTGAAAAACCACTTTTCGCACTTGTGTTGGTGCAGGAAACCACTTTTGCACTTGTATTAGTGTGGAAAAACCACTTTTCGCACTTGTGTTAGTGTTGAAAAACCACTTTTCGCACTTGTGTTAGTGTTGAAAAACCACTTTTCGCACTTGTATTGGTGCAGGAAACCACTTTTGCACTTGTATTAGTGTGGAAAAACCACTTTTCGCACTTGTGTTAGTGTTGAAAAACCACTTTTCGCACTTGTGTTAGTGTTGAAAAACCACTTTTCGCACTTGTGTTGGTGCAGGAAACCACTTTTGCACTTGTGTTGGTGCAGGAAACCACTTTTGCACTTGTATTCGTGTGGAAAAACCACTTTTCGCACTTGTGTTAGTGTTGAAAAACCACTTTTCGCACTTGTGTTAGTGTTGAAAAACCACTTTTCGCACTTGTGTTGGTGCAGGAAACCACTTTTGCACTTGTATTAGTGTGGAAAAAACACTTTTCGCACTTGTGTTCGTGTTGAAAAACCACTTTTCGCACTTGTGTTAGTGTTGAAAAACCACTTTTCGCACTTGTGTTGGTGCAGGAAACCACTTTTGCACTTGTATTAGTGTGGAAAAACCACTTTTCGCACTTGTGTTAGTGTTGAAAAACCACTTTTTGCACCTGAGTTAGTGTTGAAAAACCACTTTTCGCACTTGTGTTGGTGCAGGAAACCACTTTTGCACTTGTATTAGTGTGGAAAAAACACTTTTTGCACTTGTGATAGTGTTGAAAAACCACTTTTCGCACTTGTGTTAGTTTTGAAAAACCACTTTTCGCACTTGTGTTAGTGTTGAAAAACCACTTTTCGCACTTGTGTTGGTGCAGGAAACCACTTTTGCAATTGTATTAGTGTGGAAAAACCACTTTTCGCACTTGTGTTAGTGTTGAAAAACCACTTTTCGCACTTGTGTTAGTGTTGAAAAACCACTTTTCACACTCGTGTTAGTGTTGAAAAACCACTTTTCGCACTTGTGTTGGTGCAGGAAACCACTTTTGCACTTGTATTTGTGTGGAAAAACCACTTTTCGCACTTGTGTTAGTGTTGAAAAACCACTTTTCGCACTTGTGTTAGTGTTGAAAAACCACTTTTCGCACTTGTGTTGGTGCAGGAAACCACTTTTGCACTTGTATTAGTGTGGAAAAAACACTTTTTGCACTTGTGATAGTGATGAAAAACCACTTTTCGCACTTGTATTAGTGTGGAAAAAACACTTTTCGCACCTGTGTTAGTGTTGAAAAACCACTTTTCGCACTTGTGATAGTGATGAAAAACCACTTTTCGCACTTGTGTTAGTGTTGAAAAACCACTTTTCGCACTTGTGTTAGTGTTGAAAAACCACTTTTCGCACATGTGTTGGTGCAGGAAACTACTTTTGCACTTGTATTAGTGTGGAAAAAACACTTTTTGCACTTGTGATAGTGTTAAAAAACCACTTTTGCACTTGTATTAGTGTGGAAAAACCAATTTTTTTCACTTGTGATAGTGTTGAAAAACAACTTTTCGCACATGTGTTAGTGTTGAAAAACCACTTTTCGCACTTGTGTTGGTGCAGGAAACCACTTTTGCACTTGTATTAGTGTGGAAAAGCCACTTTTCGCACTTGTGTTAGTGTTGAAAAACCACTTTTCGCACTTGTGTTAATGTTGAAAAACCACTTTTCGCACTTGTGTTGGTGCAGGATACCACATTTGCACTTGTATTAGTGTGGAAAAAACACTTTTTGCACTTGTGGGAGTGTTGAAAAACCACTTTTCGCACTTCTGTTAGTGTTGAAAAACCACTTTTCGCACTTGTGTTAGTGTTGAAAAACCACTTTTCGCACTTGTGTTGGTGCAGGAAACCACTTTTGCACTTGTATTAGTGTGGAAAAACCACTTTTCGCACTTGTGTTAGTGTTGAAAAACCACTTTTCGCACTTGTGTTAGTGTTGAAAAACCACTTTTCGCACTTGTATTGGTGCAGGAAACCACTTTTGCACTTGTATTAGTGTGGAAAAACCACTTTTCGCACTTGTGTTAGTGTTGAAAAACCACTTTTCGCACTTGTGTTAGTGTTGAAAAACCACTTTTCGCACTTGTGTTGGTGCAGGAAACCACTTTTGCACTTGTGTTGGTGCAGGAAACCACTTTTGCACTTGTATTCGTGTGGAAAAACCACTTTTCGCACTTGTGTTAGTGTTGAAAAACCACTTTTCGCACTTGTGTTAGTGTTGAAAAACCACTTTTCGCACTTGTGTTGGTGCAGGAAACCACTTTTGCACTTGTATTAGTGTGGAAAAAACACTTTTCGCACTTGTGTTCGTGTTGAAAAACCACTTTTCGCACTTGTGTTAGTGTTGAAAAACCACTTTTCGCACTTGTGTTGGTGCAGGAAACCACTTTTGCACTTGTATTAGTGTGGAAAAACCACTTTTCGCACTTGTGTTAGTGTTGAAAAACCACTTTTTGCACCTGAGTTAGTGTTGAAAAACCACTTTTCGCACTTGTGTTGGTGCAGGAAACCACTTTTGCACTTGTATTAGTGTGGAAAAAACACTTTTTGCACTTGTGATAGTGTTGAAAAACCACTTTTCGCACTTGTGTTAGTTTTGAAAAACCACTTTTCGCACTTGTGTTAGTGTTGAAAAACCACTTTTCGCACTTGTGTTGGTGCAGGAAACCACTTTTGCAATTGTATTAGTGTGGAAAAACCACTTTTCGCACTTGTGTTAGTGTTGAAAAACCACTTTTCGCACTTGTGTTAGTGTTGAAAAACCACTTTTCACACTCGTGTTAGTGTTGAAAAACCACTTTTCGCACTTGTGTTGGTGCAGGAAACCACTTTTGCACTTGTATTTGTGTGGAAAAACCACTTTTCGCACTTGTGTTAGTGTTGAAAAACCACTTTTCGCACTTGTGTTAGTGTTGAAAAACCACTTTTCGCACTTGTGTTGGTGCAGGAAACCACTTTTGCACTTGTATTAGTGTGGAAAAAACACTTTTTGCACTTGTGATAGTGATGAAAAACCACTTTTCGCACTTGTATTAGTGTGGAAAAAACACTTTTCGCACCTGTGTTAGTGTTGAAAAACCACTTTTCGCACTTGTGATAGTGATGAAAAACCACTTTTCGCACTTGTGTTAGTGTTGAAAAACCACTTTTCGCACTTGTGTTAGTGTTGAAAAACCACTTTTCGCACATGTGTTGGTGCAGGAAACTACTTTTGCACTTGTATTAGTGTGGAAAAAACACTTTTTGCACTTGTGATAGTGTTAAAAAACCACTTTTCGCACTTGTGTTAGTGTTGAAAAACCACTTTTCGCACTTGTGTTGGTGCAGGAAACCACTTTTGCACTTGTATTAGTGTGGAAAAACCACTTTTCGCACTTGTGTTAGTGTTTAAAAACCACTTTTCGCACTTGTGTTAGTGTTGAAAAACCACTTTTCGCACTTGTGTTAGTGTTGAAAAACCACTTTTCGCACTTGTTTTGGTGCAGGAAACCACTTTTGCACTTGTATTAGTGTGGAAAAAACACTTTTTGCACTTGTGATAGCGTTGAAAAAACACTTTTCGCACTTGTGTTAGTGTTGAAAAACCACTTTTCCCACTTGTGTTAGTGTTGAAAAACCACTTTTCGCACTTGTGTTGGTGAAGGAAACCACTTTTGCACTTGTATTAGTGTGGAAAAACCAATTTTTTTCACTTGTGATAGTGTTGAAAAACAACTTTTCGCACTTGTGTTAGTGTTGAAAAACCACTTTTCGCACTTGTGTTGGTGCAGGAAACCATTTTTGCACTTGTATTAGTGTGGAAAAGCCACTTTTCGCACTTGTGTTAGTGTTGAAAAACCACTTTTCGCACTTGTGTTAATGTTGAAAAACCACTTTTCGCACTTGTGTTGGTGCAGGATACCACATTTGCACTTGTATTAGTGTGGAAAAAACACTTTTTGCACTTGTGGGAGTGTTGAAAAACCACTTTTCGCACTTCTGTTAGTGTTGAAAAACCACTTTTCGCACTTGTGTTAGTGTTGAAAAACCACTTTTCGCACTTGTGTTGGTGCAGGAAACCACTTTTGCACTTGTATTAGTGTGGAAAAACCACTTTTCGCACTTGTGTTAGTGTTGAAAAACCACTTTTCGCACTTGTGTTAGTGTTGAAAAACCACTTTTCGCACTTGTATTGGTGCAGGAAACCACTTTTGCACTTGTATTAGTGTGGAAAAACCACTTTTCGCACTTGTGTTAGTGTTGAAAAACCACTTTTCGCACTTGTGTTAGTGTTGAAAAACCACTTTTCGCACTTGTGTTGGTGCAGGAAACCACTTTTGCACTTGTGTTGGTGCAGGAAACCACTTTTGCACTTGTATTCGTGTGGAAAAACCACTTTTCGCACTTGTGTTAGTGTTGAAAAACCACTTTTCGCACTTGTGTTAGTGTTGAAAAACCACTTTTCGCACTTGTGTTAGTGTTGAAAATCCACTTTTCGCACCTGTGTTGGTGCAGGAAACCACTTTTGCACTTGTATTAGTGTGGAAAAAACACTTTTCGCACCTGTGTTAGTGTTGAAAAACCACTTTTCGCACTTGTGTTAGTGTTGAAAAACCACTTTTCGCACTTGTGTTAGTGTTGAAAAACCACTTTTCGCACTTGTGTTGGTGCAGGAAACCACTTTTGCACTTGTATTAGTGTGGAAAAAACACTTTTCGCACTTGTGTTCGTGTTGAAAAACCACTTTTCGCACTTGTGTTAGTGTTGAAAAACCACTTTTCGCACTTGTGTTGGTGCAGGAAACCACTTTTGCACTTGTATTAGTGTGGAAAAACCACTTTTCGCACTTGTGTTAGTGTTGAAAAACCACTTTTTGCACTTGAGTTAGTGTTGAAAAACCACTTTTCACACTTGTGTTGGTGCAGGAAACCACTTTTGCACTTGTATTAGTGTGGAAAAAACACTTTTTGCACTTGTGATAGTGTTGAAAAACCACTTTTCGCACTTGTGTTAGTTTTGAAAAACCACTTTTCGCACTTGTGTTAGTGTTGAAAAACCACTTACCGCACTTGTGTTGGTGCAGGAAACCACTTTTGCACTTGTATTAGTGTGGAAAAACCACTTTTCGCACTTGTGTTAGTGTTGAAAAACCACTTTTCGCACTTGTGTTAGTGTTGAAAAACCACTTTTCACACTCGTGTTAGTGTTGAAAAACCACTTTTCGCACTTGTGTTGGTGCAGGAAACCACTTTTGCACTTGTATTTGTGTGGAAAAACCACTTTTCGCACTTGTGTTAGTGTTGAAAAACCACTTTTCGCACTTGTGTTAGTGTTGAAAAACCACTTTTCGCACTTGTGTTGGTGCAGGAAACCACTTTTGCACTTGTATTAGTGTGGAAAAAACACTTTTTGCACTTGTGATAGTGTTGAAAAACCACTTTTCGCACTTGTGTTAGTGTTGAAAAACCACTTTTCGCACTTGTGTTGGTGCAGGAAACCACTTTTGCACTTGTATTAGTGTGGAAAAACCACTTTTTGCACTTGTGTTAGTGTTGAAAAACCACTTTTCGCACTTGTGTTAGTGTTGAAAAACCACTTTTCGCACTTGTGTTAGTGTTGAAAAACCACTTTTCGCACTTGTGTTGGTGCAGGAAACCACTTTTGCACTTGTATTAGTGTGGAAAAAACACTTTTCGCACTTGTGTTAGTGTTGATAAACCACTTTTCGCACTTGTGTTAGTGTTGAAAAACCACTTTTCGCACTTGTGTTGGTGCAGGAAACCACTTTTGCACTTGTATTAGTGTGGAAAAACACTTTTTGCACTTGTGATAGTGATGAAAAACCACTTTTCGCACTTGTGTTAGTGTTGAAAAACCACTTTTCGCACTTGTGTTAGTGTTGAAAAACCACTTTTCGCACATGTGTTGGTGCTGGAAACCACTTTTGCACTTGTATTAGTGTGGAAAAAACACTCTTTGCACTTGTGATAGTGTTAAAAAACCACTTTTCGCACTTGTGTTAGTGTTGAAAAACCACTTTTCGCACTTGTGTTGGTGCAGGAAACCACTTTTGCACTTGTATTAGTGTGGAAAAAACACTTTTCGCACTTGTGTTAGTGTTTAAAAACCACTTTTCGCACTTGTGTTAGTGTTGAAAAACCACTTTTCGCACTTGTGTTAGTGTTGAAAAACCACTTTTCGCACTTGTGTTGGTGCAGGAAACCACTTTTGCACTTGTATTAGTGTGGAAAAAACACTTTTTGCACTTGTGATAGCGTTGAAAAAACACTTTTCGCACTTGTGTTAGTGTTGAAAAACCACTTTTCGCACTTGTGTTAGTGTTGAAAAACCACTTTTCGCACTTGTGTTGGTGAAGGAAACCACTTTTGCACTTGTATTAGTGTGGAAAAACCACTTTTTTCACTTGTGATAGTGTTGAAAAACAACTTTTCGCACTTGTGTTAGTGTTGAAAAACCACTTTTCGCACTTGTGTTGGTGCAGGAAACCACTTTTGCACTTGTATTAGTGTGGAAAAGCCACTTTTCGCACTTGTGTTAGTGTTGAAAAACCACTTTTCGCACTTGTATTAATGTTGAAAAGCCACTTTTCGCACTTGTGTTGGTGCAGGATACCACATTTGCACTTGTATTAGTGTGGAAAAAACACTTTTTGCACTTGTGGGAGTGTTGAAAAACCACTTTTCGCACTTCTGTTAGTGTTGAAAAACCACTTTTTGCACTTGTGTTAGTGTTGAAAAACCACTTTTCGCACTTGTGTTGGTGCAGGAAACCACTTTTGCAATTGTATTAGTGTGGAAAAACCACTTTTCGCACTTGTGTTAGTGTTGAAAAACCACTTTTCGCACTTGTGTTAGTGTTGAAAAACCACTTTTCGCACTTGTGTTAGTGTTGAAAAACCACTTTTCACACTTGTGCTAGTGTTGAAAAACCACTTTTCGCACTTGTGTTGGTGCAGGAAACCACTTTTGCACTTGTATTAGTGTGGAAAAACCACTTTTCGCACTTGTGTTAGTGTTGAAAAACCACTTTTCGCACTTGTCTTAGTGTTGAAAAACCACTTTCGCACTTGTGTTGGTGCAGGAAACCACTTTTGCACTTGTATTAGTGTGGAAAAAACACTTTTTGCACTTGTGATAGTGTTGCAAAAACCACTTTTCGCACTTGTGTTCGTGTTGATAAACCACTTTTCGCACTTGTGTTCGTGTTGAAAAACCACTTTTCGCACTTGTGTTGGTGCAGGAAACCACTTTTGCACTTGTATTAGTGTGGAAAAAACACTTTTCGCACTTGTGTTAGTGTTGAAAAACCACTTTTCGCACTTGTGTTAGTGTTGAAAAACCACTTTTCGCACTTGTGTTGGTGCAGGAAACCACTTTTGCACTTGTATTAGTGTGGAAAAAACACTTTTTGCACTTGTGATAGTGTTGAAAAACCACTTTTCGCACTTGTGTTAGTGTTGAAAAACCACTTTTCGCACTTGTGTTAGTGTTGAAAAACCACTTTTCGCACTTGTGTTGGTGCAGGAAACCACTTTTGCATTTGTATTAGTGTGGAAAACCACTTTTCGCACTTGTGTTAGTGTTGAAAAACCACTTTTTACACTTGTGTTAGTGTTGAAAAACCACTTTTCGCACTTGTGTGGGTGCAGGAAACCACTTTTGCACTTGTATTAGTGTGGAAAAACCACTTTTCGCACTTGTGTTAGTGTTGAAAAACCACTTTTTGCACTTGTGTTAGTGTTGAAAAACCACTTTTCGCACTTGTGTTGGTGCAGGAAACCACTTTTGCACTTGTATTAGTGTGGAAAAAACACTTTTTGCACTTGTGATAGTGTTGAAAAACCACTTTTCGCACTTGTGTTAGTGTTGAAAAACCTCTTTTCGCACTTGTGTTAGTGTTGAAAAAACACTTTTCGCACTTGTGTTGGTGCAGGAAACCACTTTTCGCACTTGTGTTGGTGAAGGAAACCACTTTTGCACTTGTATTAGTGTGGAAAAACCACTTTTTTCACTTGTGATAGTGTTGAAAAACAACTTTTCGCACTTGTGTTAGTGTTGAAAAACCACTTTTCGCACTTGTGTTGGTGCAGGAAACCACTTTTGCACTTGTATTAGTGTGGAAAAGCCACTTTTCGCACTTGTGTTAGTGTTGAAAAACCACTTTTCGCACTTGTGTTAATGTTGAAAAACCACTTTTCGCACTTGTGTTGGTGCAGGATACCACATTTGCACTTGTATTAGTGTGGAAAAAACACTTTTTGCACTTGTGGGAGTGTTGAAAAACCACTTTTCGCACTTCTGTTAGTGTTGAAAAACCACTTTTCGCACTTGTGTTAGTGTTGAAAAACCACTTTTCGCACTTGTGTTGGTGCAGGAAACCACTTTTGCACTTGTATTAGTGTGGAAAAACCACTTTTCGCACTTGTGTTAGTGTTGAAAAACCACTTTTCGCACTTGTGTTTGTGTTGAAAAACCACTTTTCGCACTTGTGTTGGTGCAGGAAACCACTTTTGCACTTGTATTAGTGTGGAAAAACCACTTTTCGCACTTGTGTTAGTGTTGAAAAACCACTTTTCGCACTTGTGTTAGTGTTGAAAAACCACTTTTCTCACTTGTGTTGGTGCAGGAAACCACTTTTGCACTTGTGTTGGTGCAGGAAACCACTTTTGCACTTGTATTCGTGTGGAAAAACCACTTTTCGCACTTGTGTTAGTGTTGAAAAACCACTTTTCGCACTTGTGTTAGTGTTGAAAAACCACTTTTCGCACTTGTGTTAGTGTTGAAAAACCACTTTTCGCACCTGTGTTGGTGCAGGAAACCACTTTTGCACTTGTATTAGTGTGGAAAAAACACTTTTCGCACCTGTGTTAGTGTTGAAAAACAACTTTTCGCACTTGTGTTAGTGTTGAAAAACCACTTTTCGCACTTGTGTTGGTGCAGGAAACCACTTTTGCACTTGTATTAGTGTGGAAAAGCCACTTTTCGCACTTGTGTTAGTGTTGAAAAACCACTTTTCGCACTTGTGTTAATGTTGAAAAACCACTTTTCGCACTTGTGTTGGTGCAGGATACCACATTTGCACTTGTATTAGTGTGGAAAAAACACTTTTTGCACTTGTGGGAGTGTTGAAAAACCACTTTTCGCACTTCTGTTAGTGTTGAAAAACCACTTTTCGCACTTGTGTTAGTGTTGAAAAACCACTTTTCGCACTTGTGTTGGTGCAGGAAACCACTTTTGCACTTGTATTAGTGTGGAAAAACCACTTTTCGCACTTGTGTTAGTGTTGAAAAACCACTTTTCGCACTTGTGTTAGTGTTGAAAAACCACTTTTCGCACTTGTGTTGGTGCAGGAAACCACTTTTGCACTTGTATTAGTGTGGAAAAACCACTTTTCGCACTTGTGTTAGTGTTGAAAAACCACTTTTCGCACTTGTGTTAGTGTTGAAAAACCACTTTTCGCACTTGTGTTGGTGCAGGAAACCACTTTTGCACTTGTGTTGGTGCAGGAAACCACTTATGCACTTGTATTCGTGTGGAAAAACCACTTTTCGCACTTGTGTTAGTGTTGAAAAACCACTTTTCGCACTTGTGTTAGTGTTGAAAAACCACTTTTCGCACTTGTGTTAGTGTTGAAAAACCACTTTTCGCACCTGTGTTGGTGCAGGAAACCACTTTTGCACTTGTATTAGTGTGGAAAAAACACTTTTCGCACCTGTGTTAGTGTTGAAAAACCACTTTTCGCACTTGTGTTAGTGTTGAAAAACCACTTTTCGCACTTGTGTTAGTGTTGAAAAACCACTTTTCGCACTTGTGTTGGTGCAGGAAACCACTTTTGCACTTGTATTAGTGTGGAAAAAACACTTTTCGCACTTGTGTTCGTGTTGAAAAACCACTTTTCGCACTTGTGTTAGTGTTGAAAAACCACTTTTCGCACTTGTGTTGGTGCAGGAAACCACTTTTGCACTTGTATTAGTGTGGAAAAACCACTTTTCGCACTTGTGTTAGTGTTGAAAAACCACTTTTTGCACTTGAGTTAGTGTTGAAAAACCACTTTTCGCACTTGTGTTGGTGCAGGAAACCACTTTTGCACTTGTATTAGTGTGGAAAAAACACTTTTTGCACTTGTGATAGTGTTGAAAAACCACTTTTCGCACTTGTGTTAGTTTTGAAAAACCACTTTTCGCACTTGTGTTAGTGTTGAAAAACCACTTTTCGCACTTGTGTTGGTGCAGGAAACCACTTTTGCACTTGTATTAGTGTGGAAAAACCACTTTTCGCACTTGTGTTAGTGTTGAAAAACCACTTTTCGCACTTGTGTTAGTGTTGAAAAACCACTTTTCACACTCGTGTTAGTGTTGAAAAACCACTTTTCGCACTTGTGTTGGTGCAGGAAACCACTTTTGCACTTGTATTTGTGTGGAAAACCACTTTTCGCACTTGTGTTAGTGTTGAAAAACCACTTTTCGCACTTGTGTTAGTGTTGAAAAACCAGTTTTCGCACTTGTGTTGGTGCAGGAAACCACTTTTGCACTTGTATTAGTGTGGAAAAAACACTTTTTGCACTTGTGATAGTGTTGAAAAACCACTTTTCGCACTTGTGTTAGTGTTGAAAAACCACTTTTCGCACTTGTGTTGGTGCAGGAAACCACTTTTGCACTTGTATTAGTGTGGAAAAACCACTTTTTGCACTTGTGTTAGTGTTGAAAAACCACTTTTCGCACTTGTGTTAGTGTTGAAAAACCACTTTTCGCACTTGTGTTAGTGTTGAAAAACCACTTTTCGCACTTGTGTTGGTGCAGGAAACCACTTTTGCACTTGTATTAGTGTGGAAAAAACACTTTTCGCACTTGTGTTAGTGTTGATAAACCACTTTTCGCACTTGTGTTTGTGTTGAAAAACCACTTTTCGCACTTGTGTTGGTGCAGGAAACCACTTTTGCACTTGTATTAGTGTGGAAAAACACTTTTTGCACTTGTGATAGTGATGAAAAACCACTTTTCGCACTTGTGTTAGTGTTGAAAAACCACTTTTCACACTTGTGTTAGTGTTGAAAAACCACTTTTCGCACATGTGTTGGTGCAGGAAACCACTTTTGCACTTGTATTAGTGTGGAAAAAACACTTTTTGCACTTGTGATAGTGTTAAAAAACCACTTTTCGCACTTGTGTTAGTGTTGAAAAACCACTTTTCGCACTTGTGTTGGTGCAGGAAACCACTTTTGCACTTGTATTAGTGTGGAAAAACCACTTTTCGCACTTGTGTTAGTGTTTAAAAACCACTTTTCGCACTTGTGTTAGTGTTGAAAAACCACTTTTCGCACTTGTGTTAGTGTTGAAAAACCACTTTTCGCACTTGTGTTGGTGCAGGAAACCACTTTTGCACTTGTATTAGTGTGGAAAAAACACTTTTTGCACTTGTGATAGCGTTGAAAAAACACTTTTTGCACTTGTGTTAGTGTTGAAAAACCACTTTTCGCACTTGTGTTAGTGTTGAAAAACCACTTTTCGCACTTGTGTTGGTGAAGGAAACCACTTTTGCACTTGTATTAGTGTGGAAAAACCACTTTTTTCACTTGTGATAGTGTTGAAAAACAACTTTTCGCACTTCTGTTAGTGTTGAAAAACCACTTTTCGCACTTGTGTTGGTGCAGGAAACCACTTTTGCACTTGTATTAGTGTGGAAAAGCCACTTTTCGCACTTGTGTTAGTGTTGAAAAACCACTTTTCGCACTTGTGTTAATGTTGAAAAACCACTTTTCGCACTTGTGTTGGTGCAGGATACCACATTTGCACTTGTATTAGTGTGGAAAAAACACTTTTTGCACTTGTGGGAGTGTTGAAAAACCACTTTTCGCACTTCTGTTAGTGTTGAAAAACCACTTTTCGCACTTGTGTTAGTGTTGAAAAACCACTTTTCGCACTTGTGTTGGTGCAGGAAACCACTTTTGCACTTGTATTAGTGTGGAAAAACCACTTTTCGCACTTGTGTTAGTGTTGAAAAACCACTTTTCGCACTTGTGTTAGTGTTGAAAAACCACTTTTCGCACTTGTGTTCGTGTTGAAAAACCACTTTTCACACTTGTGCTAGTGTTGAAAAACCACTTTTCGCACTTGTGTTGGTGCAGGAAACCACTTTTGCACTTGTATTAGTGTGGAAAAACCACTTTTCGCACTTGTGTTAGTGTTGAAAAACCACTTTTCGCACTTGTGTTCGTGTTGAAAAAACACTTTTCGCACTTGTGTTGGTGCAGGAAACCACTTTTGCACTTGTATTAGTGTGGAAAAACCACTTTTCGCACTTGTGTTCGTGTTGATAAACCACTTTTCGCACTTGTGTTCGTGTTGAAAAACCACTTTTCGCACTTGTGTTGGTGCAGGAAACCACTTTTGCACTTGTATTAGTGTGGAAAAAACACTTTTCGCACTTGTGTTAGTGTTGAAAAACCACTTTTCGCACTTGTGTTAGTGTTGAAAAACCACTTTTCGCACTTGTGTTGGTGCAGGAAACCACTTTTGCACTTGTATTAGTGTGGAAAAAACACTTTTTGCACTTGTGATAGTGTTGAAAAACCACTTTTCGCACTTGTGTTAGTGTTGAAAAACCACTTTTCGCACTTGTGTTAGTGTTGAAAAACCACTTTTCGCACTTGTGTTGGTGAAGGAAACCACTTTTGCACTTGTATTAGTGTGGAAAAACCACTTTTTTCACTTGTGATAGTGTTGAAAAACAACTTTTCGCACTTGTGTTAGTGTTGAAAAACCACTTTTCGCACTTGTGTTGGTGCAGGAAACCACTTTTGCACTTGTATTAGTGTGGAAAAGCCACTTTTCGCACTTGTGTTAGTGTTGAAAAACCACTTTTCGCACTTGTGTTAATGTTGAAAAACCACTTTTCGCACTTGTGTTGGTGCAGGATACCACATTTGCACTTGTATTAGTGTGGAAAAAACACTTTTTGCACTTGTGGGAGTGTTGAAAAACCACTTTTCGCACTTCTGTTAGTGTTGAAAAACCACTTTTCGCACTTGTGTTGGTGCAGGAAACCACTTTTGCACTTGTATTAGTGTGGAAAAACCACTTTTCGCACTTGTGTTAGTGTTGAAAAACCACTTTTCGCACTTGTGTTAGTGTTGAAAAACCACTTTTCGCACTTGTGTTAGTGTTGAAAAACCACTTTTCACACTTGTGCTAGTGTTGAAAAACCACTTTTCGCACTTGTGTTGGTGCAGGAAACCACTTTTGCACTTGTATTAGTGTGGAAAAACCACTTTTCGCACTTGTGTTAGTGTTGAAAAAAACACTTTTCGCACTTGTGTTCGTGTTGAAAAACCACTTTTCGCACTTGTGTTGGTGCAGGAAACCACTTTTGCACTTGTATTAGTGTGGAAAAACCACTTTTCGCACTTGTGTTCGTGATGATAAACCACTTTTCGCACTTGTGTTCGTGTTGAAAAACCACTTTTCGCACTTCTGTTGGTGCAGGAAACCACTTTTGCACTTGTATTAGTGTGGAAAAAACACTTTTCGCACTTGTGTTAGTGTTGAAAAACCACTTTTCGCACTTGTGTTAGTGTTGAAAAACCACTTTTCGCACTTGTGTTGGTGCAGGAAACCACTTTTGCACTTGTATTAGTGTGGAAAAAACACTTTTTGCACTTGTGATAGTGTTGAAAAACCACTTTTCGCACTTGTGTTAGTGTTGAAAAACCACTTTTCGCACTTGTGTTAGTGTTGAAAAACCACTTTTCGCACTTGTGTTGGTGCAGGAAACCACTTTTGCATTTGTATTAGTGTGGAAAACCACTTTTCGCACTTGTGTTAGTGTTGAAAAACCACTTTTTACACTTGTGTTAGTGTTGAAAAACCACTTTTCGCACTTGTGTGGGTGCAGGAAACCACTTTTGCACTTGTATTAGTGTGGAAAACCCACTTTTCGCACTTGTGTTAGTGTTGAAAAACCACTTTTTGCACTTGTGTTAGTGTTGAAAAACCACTTTTCGCACTTGTGTTGGTGCAGGAAACCACTTTTGCACTTGTATTAGTGTGGAAAAAACACTTTTTGCACTTGTGATAGTGTTGAAAAACCACTTTTCGCACTTGTGTTAGTGTTGAAAAACCTCTTTTCGCACTTGTGTTAGTGTTGAAAAAACACTTTTCGCACTTGTGTTGGTGCAGGAAACCACTTTTCGCACTTGTGTTGGTGAAGGAAACCACTTTTGCACTTGTATTAGTGTGGAAAAACCACTTTTTTCACTTGTGATAGTGTTGAAAAACAACTTTTCGCACTTGTGTTAGTGTTGAAAAACCACTTTTCGCACTTGTGTTGGTGCAGGAAACCACTTTTGCACTTGTATTAGTGTGGAAAAGCCACTTTTCGCACTTGTGTTAGTGTTGAAAAACCACTTTTCGCACTTGTGTTAATGTTGAAAAACCACTTTTCGCACTTGCGTTGGTGCAGGATACCACATTTGCACTTGTATTAGTGTGGAAAAAAACACTTTTTGCACTTGTGGGAGTGTTGAAAAACACTTTTCGCACTTCTGTTAGTGTTGAAAAACCACTTTTCGCACTTGTGTTAGTGTTGAAAAACCACTTTTCGCACTTGTGTTGGTGCAGGAAACCACTTTTGCACTTGTATTAGTGTGGAAAAACCACTTTTCGCACTTGTGTTAGTGTTGAAAAACCACTTTTCGCACTTGTGTTTGTGTTGAAAAACCACTTTTCGCACTTGTGTTGGTGCAGGAAACCACTTTTGCACTTGTATTAGTGTGGAAAAACCACTTTTCGCACTTGTGTTAGTGTTGAAAAACCACTTTTCGCGCTTGTGTTAGTGTTGAAAAACCACTTTTCGCACTTGTGTTGGTGCAGGAAACCACTTTTGCACTTGTGTTGGTGCAGGAAACCACTTTTGCACTTGTATTCGTGTGGAAAAACCACTTTTCGCACTTGTGTTAGTGTTGAAAAACCACTTTTCGCACTTGTGTTAGTGTTGAAAAACCACTTTTCGCACTTGTGTTAGTGTTGAAAAACCACTTTTCGCACCTGTGTTGGTGCAGGAAACCACTTTTGCACTTGTATTAGTGTGGAAAAAACACTTTTCGCACCTGTGTTAGTGTTGAAAAACCACTTTTCGCACTTGTGTTAGTGTTGAAAAACCACTTTTCGCACTTGTGTTAGTGTTGAAAAACCACTTTTCGCACTTGTGTTGGTGCAGGAAACCACTTTTGCACTTGTATTAGTGTGGAAAAAACACTTTTCGCACTTGTGTTCGTGTTGAAAAAACCACTTTTCGCACTTGTGATAGTGTTGAAAAACCACTTTTCGCACTTGTGTTGGTGCAGGAAACCACTTTTGCACTTGTATTAGTGTGGAAAAAACCACTTTTCGCACTTGTGTTAGTGTTGAAAAACCACTTTTTGCACTTGAGTTAGTGTTGAAAAAACCACTTTTCGCACTTGTGTTGGTGCAGGAAACCACTTTTGCACTTGTATTAGTGTGGAAAAAACACTTTTTGCACTTGTGATAGTGTTGAAAAACCACTTTTCGCACTTGTGTTCGTTTTGAAAAACCACTTTTCGCACTTGTGTTAGTGTTGAAAAAACACTTTTCGCACTTGTGTTGGTGCAGGAAACCACTTTTGCACTTGTATTAGTGTGGAAAAACCACTTTTCGCACTTGTGTTAGTGTTGAAAAACCACTTTTCGCACTTGTGTTAGTGTTGAAAAACCACTTTTCACACTCGTGTTAGTGTTGAAAAACCACTTTTCGCACTTGTGTTGGTGCAGGAAACCACTTTTGCACTTGTATTTGTGTGGAAAAACCACTTTTCGCACTTGTGTTAGTGTTGAAAAACCACTTTTCGCACTTGTGTTAGTGTTGAAAAACCACTTTTCGCACTTGTGTTGGTGCAGGAAACCACTTTTGCACTTGTATTAGTGTGGAAAAAACACTTTTTGCACTTGTGATAGTGTTGAAAAACCACTTTTCGCACTTGTGTTAGTGTTGAAAAACCACTTTTCGCACTTGTGTTAGTGTTGAAAAACCACTTTTCGCACTTGTGTTGGTGCAGGAAACCACTTTTGCACTTGTGTTAGTGTGGAAAAACCACTTTTCGCACTTGTGTTAGTGTTGAAAAACCACTTTTCGCACTTGTGATAGTGTTGAAAAACCACTTTTCGCACTTGTGTTAGTGTTGAAAAACCACTTTTCGCACTTGTGTTGGTGCAGGAAACCACTTTTGCACTTGTGTTAGTGTGGAAAAACCACTTTTCGCACTTTTGTTAGTGTTGAAATACCACTTTTCGCACTTGTGTTAGTGTTGAAAAACCACTTTTCGCACTTGGGTTGGTGCAGGAAAACACTTTTACACTTGTATTAGTGTTGAAAAACAACTTTTCGCACTTGTGTTAGTGTTGAAAATCCACTTTTCGCACTTGTGTTAGTGTTGAAAAACCACTTTTCGCACTTGTATTGGTGCAGGAAACCACTTTTGCACTTGTATTAGTGTTGAAAAACCACTTTTCGCACTTGTGTTAGTGTTGAAAAACCACTTTTCGCACTTGTGTTAGTGTTGAAAAACCACTTTTCGCACTTGTGTTGGTGCAGGAAACCACTTTTGCACTTGTGTTAGTGTGGAAAAAACACTTTTCACACTTGTGTTAGTGTTGAAAAACCACTTTTCGCACTTGTGTTAGTGTTGAAAAACCACTTTTCGCACTTGTGTTGGTACAGGAAACCACTTTTGCACTTGTATTAGTGTGGAAAAACACTTTTTGCACTTGTGATAGTGATGAAAAACCACTTTTCGCACTTGTGTTAGTGTTGAAAAACCACTTTTCGCACTTGTGTTGGTGCAGGAAACCACTTTTGCACTTGTATTAGTGTGGAAAAACCACTTTTCGCACTTGTGTTAGTGTTGAAAAACCACTTTTCGCACTTGTGTTAGTGTTGAAAAACCACTTTTCGCACCTGTGTTAGTGTTGAAAAACCACTTTTCGCACTTGTGTTGGTGCAGGAAACCACTTTTGCACTTGTATTAGTGTGGAAAAAACACTTTTCGCACTTGTGTTAGTGTTGAAAAACCACTTTTCGCGCTTGTGTTAGTGTTGAAAAACCACTTTTCGCACTTGTGTTGGTGCAGGAAACCACTTTTGCACTTGTATTAGTGTGGAAAAACACTTTTTGCACTTGTGATAGTGTTGAAAAACCACTTTTCGCACTTGTGTTAGTGTTGAAAAACCACTTTTCGCACTTGTGTTGGTGCAGGAAACCACTTTTGCACTTGTATTCGTGTGGAAAACCCACTTTTCGCACTTGTGTTAGTGTTGAAAAACCACTTTTCGCACTTGTGTTAGTGTTGAAAAACCACTTTTCGCACTTGTGTTGGTGCAGGAAACCACTTTTGCACTTGTGTTGGTGCAGGAAACCACTTTTGCACTTGTATTCGTGTGGAAAAACCACTTTTCGCACTTGTGTTAGTGTTGAAAAACCACTTTTCGCACTTGTGTTAGTGTTGAAAAACCACTTTTCGCACTTGTGTTAGTGTTGAAAAACCACTTTTCGCACCTGTGTTGGTGCAGGAAACCACTTTTGCACTTGTATTAGTGTGGAAAAAACACTTTTCGCACCTGTGTTAGTGTTGAAAAACCACTTTTCGCACTTGTGTTAGTGTTGAAAAACCACTTTTCGCACTTGTGTTAGTGTTGAAAAACCACTTTTCGCACTTGTGTTGGTGCAGGAAACCACTTTTGCACTTGTATTAGTGTGGAAAAAACACTTTTCGCACTTGTGTTCGTGTTGAAAAACCACTTTTCGCACTTGTGTTAGTGTTGAAAAACCACTTTTCGCACTTGTGTTGGTGCAGGAAACCACTTTTGCACTTGTATTAGTGTGGAAAAACCACTTTTCGCACTTGTGTTAGTGTTGAAAAACCACTTTTTGCACTTGAGTTAGTGTTGAAAAACCACTTTTCGCACTTGTGTTGGTGCAGGAAACCACTTTTGCACTTGTATTAGTGTGGAAAAAACACTTTTTGCACTTGTGATAGTGTTGAAAAACCACTTTTCGCACTTGTGTTAGTTTTGAAAAACCACTTTTCGCACTTGTGTTAGTGTTGAAAAACCACTTTTCGCACTTGTGTTGGTGCAGGAAACCACTTTTGCACTTGTATTAGTGTGGAAAAACCACTTTTCGCACTTGTGTTAGTGTTGAAAAACCACTTTTCGCACTTGTGTTAGTGTTGAAAAACCACTTTTCACACTCGTGTTAGTGTTGAAAAACCACTTTTCGCACTTGTGTTGGTGCAGGAAACCACTTTTGCACTTGTATTTGTGTGGAAAAACCACTTTTCGCACTTGTGTTAGTGTTGAAAAACCACTTTTCGCACTTGTGTTAGTGTTGAAAAACCACTTTTCGCACTTGTGTTGGTGCAGGAAACCACTTTTGCACTTGTATTAGTGTGGAAAAAACACTTTTTGCACTTGTGATAGTGTTGAAAAACCACTTTTCGCACTTGTGTTAGTGTTGAAAAACCACTTTTCGCACTTGTGTTGGTGCAGGAAACCACTTTTGCACTTGTATTAGTGTGGAAAACCCACTTTTCGCACTTGTGTTAGTGTTGAAAAACCACTTTTTGCACTTGTGTTAGTGTTGAAAAACCACTTTTCGCACTTGTGTTGGTGCAGGAAACCACTTTTGCACTTGTATTAGTGTGGAAAAAACACTTTTTGCACTTGTGATAGTGTTGAAAAACCACTTTTCGCACTTGTGTTAGTGTTGAAAAACCTCTTTTCGCACTTGTGTTAGTGTTGAAAAAACACTTTTCGCACTTGTGTTGGTGCAGGAAACCACTTTTCGCACTTGTGTTGGTGAAGGAAACCACTTTTGCACTTGTATTAGTGTGGAAAAACCACTTTTTTCACTTGTGATAGTGTTGAAAAACAACTTTTCGCACTTGTGTTAGTGTTGAAAAACCACTTTTCGCACTTGTGTTGGTGCAGGAAACCACTTTTGCACTTGTATTAGTGTGGAAAAGCCACTTTTCGCACTTGTGTTAGTGTTGAAAAACCACTTTTCGCACTTGTGTTAATGTTGAAAAACCACTTTTCGCACTTGCGTTGGTGCAGGATACCACATTTGCACTTGTATTAGTGTGGAAAAAACACTTTTTGCACTTGTGGGAGTGTTGAAAAACCACTTTTCGCACTTCTGTTAGTGTTGAAAAACCACTTTTCGCACTTGTGTTAGTGTTGAAAAACCACTTTTCGCACTTGTGTTGGTGCAGGAAACCACTTTTGCACTTGTATTAGTGTGGAAAAACCACTTTTCGCACTTGTGTTAGTGTTGAAAAACCACTTTTCGCACTTGTGTTTGTGTTGAAAAACCACTTTTCGCACTTGTGTTGGTGCAGGAAACCACTTTTGCACTTGTATTAGTGTGGAAAAACCACTTTTCGCACTTGTGTTAGTGTTGAAAAACCACTTTTCGCGCTTGTGTTAGTGTTGAAAAACCACTTTTCGCACTTGTGTTGGTGCAGGAAACCACTTTTGCACTTGTGTTGGTGCAGGAAACCACTTTTGCACTTGTATTCGTGTGGAAAAACCACTTTTCGCACTTGTGTTAGTGTTGAAAAACCACTTTTCGCACTTGTGTTAGTGTTGAAAAACCACTTTTCGCACTTGTGTTAGTGTTGAAAAACCACTTTTCGCACCTGTGTTGGTGCAGGAAACCACTTTTGCACTTGTATTAGTGTGGAAAAAACACTTTTCGCACCTGTGTTAGTGTTGAAAAACCACTTTTCGCACTTGTGTTAGTGTTGAAAAACCACTTTTCGCACTTGTGTTAGTGTTGAAAAACCACTTTTCGCACTTGTGTTGGTGCAGGAAACCACTTTTGCACTTGTATTAGTGTGGAAAAAACACTTTTCGCACTTGTGTTCGTGTTGAAAAACCACTTTTCGCACTTGTGTTAGTGTTGAAAAACCACTTTTCGCACTTGTGTTGGTGCAGGAAACCACTTTTGCACTTGTATTAGTGTGGAAAAAACCACTTTTCGCACTTGTGTTAGTGTTGAAAAACCACTTTTTGCACTTGAGTTAGTGTTGAAAAACCACTTTTCGCACTTGTGTTGGTGCAGGAAACCACTTTTGCACTTGTATTAGTGTGGAAAAAACACTTTTTGCACTTGTGATAGTGTTGAAAAACCACTTTTCGCACTTGTGTTCGTTTTGAAAAACCACTTTTCGCACTTGTGTTAGTGTTGAAAAAACACTTTTCGCACTTGTGTTGGTGCAGGAAACCACTTTTGCACTTGTATTAGTGTGGAAAAACCACTTTTCGCACTTGTGTTAGTGTTGAAAAACCACTTTTCGCACTTGTGTTAGTGTTGAAAAACCACTTTTCACACTCGTGTTAGTGTTGAAAAACCACTTTTCGCACTTGTGTTGGTGCAGGAAACCACTTTTGCACTTGTATTTGTGTGGAAAAACCACTTTTCGCACTTGTGTTAGTGTTGAAAAACCACTTTTCGCACTTGTGTTAGTGTTGAAAAACCACTTTTCGCACTTGTGTTGGTGCAGGAAACCACTTTTGCACTTGTATTAGTGTGGAAAAAACACTTTTTGCACTTGTGATAGTGTTGAAAAACCACTTTTCGCACTTGTGTTAGTGTTGAAAAACCACTTTTCGCACTTGTGTTAGTGTTGAAAAACCACTTTTCGCACTTGTGTTGGTGCAGGAAACCACTTTTGCACTTGTGTTAGTGTGGAAAAACCACTTTTCGCACTTGTGTTAGTGTTGAAAAACCACTTTTCGCACTTGTGATAGTGTTGAAAAACCACTTTTCGCACTTGTGTTAGTGTTGAAAAACCACTTTTCGCACTTGTGTTGGTGCAGGAAACCACTTTTGCACTTGTGTTAGTGTGGAAAAACCACTTTTCGCACTTTTGTTAGTGTTGAAATACCACTTTTCGCACTTGTGTTAGTGTTGAAAAACCACTTTTCGCACTTGGGTTGGTGCAGGAAAACACTTTTACACTTGTATTAGTGTTGAAAAACAACTTTTCGCACTTGTGTTAGTGTTGAAAATCCACTTTTCGCACTTGTGTTAGTGTTGAAAAACCACTTTTCGCACTTGTATTGGTGCAGGAAACCACTTTTGCACTTGTATTAGTGTTGAAAAACCACTTTTCGCACTTGTGTTAGTGTTGAAAAACCACTTTTCGCACTTGTGTTAGTGTTGAAAAACCACTTTTCGCACTTGTGTTGGTGCAGGAAACCACTTTTGCACTTGTGTTAGTGTGGAAAAAACACTTTTCACACTTGTGTTAGTGTTGAAAAACCACTTTTCGCACTTGTGTTAGTGTTGAAAAACCACTTTTCGCACTTGTGTTGGTACAGGAAACCACTTTTGCACTTGTATTAGTGTGGAAAAACACTTTTTGCACTTGTGATAGTGATGAAAAACCACTTTTCGCACTTGTGTTAGTGTTGAAAAACCACTTTTCGCACTTGTGTTGGTGCAGGAAACCACTTTTGCACTTGTATTAGTGTGGAAAAACCACTTTTCGCACTTGTGTTAGTGTTGAAAAACCACTTTTCGCACTTGTGTTAGTGTTGAAAAACCACTTTTCGCACCTGTGTTAGTGTTGAAAAACCACTTTTCGCACTTGTGTTGGTGCAGGAAACCACTTTTGCACTTGTATTAGTGTGGAAAAAACACTTTTCGCACTTGTGTTAGTGTTGAAAAACCACTTTTCGCGCTTGTGTTAGTGTTGAAAAACCACTTTTCGCACTTGTGTTGGTGCAGGAAACCACTTTTGCACTTGTATTAGTGTGGAAAAACACTTTTTGCACTTGTGATAGTGTTGAAAAACCACTTTTCGCACTTGTGTTAGTGTTGAAAAACCACTTTTCGCACTTGTGTTGGTGCAGGAAACCACTTTTGCACTTGTATTCGTGTGGAAAACCCACTTTTCGCACTTGTGTTAGTGTTGAAAAACCACTTTTCGCACTTGTGTTAGTAGTGTAATAATGTTGCTTCTGGGACACCTCCGTTTAACATGGGAAATCCCTATCTAATGTCATTTACCCCCTTGTCTTTTTCAAAAATCATAAACACCTCCATTTCTCCCACCCTCATCTTTATGAACCTTTTGTCTGTAGTACCTATCCTTAATGTTGTTCATTAGACCACTCAAACACTACAAATATTTGTTTTCTCTTATAGACCTATCATCCTTCTTCTACATATCATCTGGCAGATTAATCTTTGACCCACTCAAACATTGACCCATTCACTTCCATATTAATTCTTTCCCTCCCTCATTGCCCCTAAACACCTATATTTCTCTCACCCTGTTCTTTACGAACCTTCTAACCTTTTGACATGTTATCCTTATTCATTAGACCACTTAAACACCTGTGATCCTTCTGACCTCATGGACCTTTTAACCTTTTACTCTTAATATCATCTGGTGAATATAACCCACTCAAACAACGACCCTACAAATATTTGTTTATGCGTGGGAAATAATTTAATTCTCCTACAACTCTCTTCACCATCTAATATATTAACAAAAAATATGTTTGAGTTTGGTTCTTTATTAAGATATTTTAACTGAGCTAAGATAAAATGGTAAACCTCCCTCAATGTTCTTGCTTGAGCGCCTCCAGTGCCACATACCATTTTTTGGTAAGCTCCGCCCACTTTTTGGTAAACCACGCCCATTTTTTACTAAGCCCCGCCCACTTTTTGTTAAGCCCCGCCCACTTTTGCTAAGCTCCTCCCACTTTTGCTAAGTCCCACCCACTTTATAAACTCTTCAGCATTGTATCATTTCCAGGTTATACATTACATCATTTTCAGGGAATTTCCATCACATCATTTCCAGTTAAGACACGCCCAGGGAATTTCCACAGGAAGACACACCCAGTCCTTATAAAAGGCACCGACCACACAGGCTTTTTCAAACACGCTTTCTGCTTCACTTGAGAATGGACTACTATGCCGAAATGGAATGGGATAACTTTGCTATTCCATGGAGTCCTACTACCTGTGTAGAACTCAACCTTCAGATTGATGAACTGGACTCGAACCTCTTATCAATGGAGGTAAGTTTGTTTATTTATTTATTTATTTATTTAATTTTTTTTTTTAAGATGAGACTCGTGTAAGAGTTAACAAAGTTTATTTTAATATTCATAGAGCTTGATTTATACAAACAAAAAATATTGTATTAAATTAATACATTGTTATTTTCTTTCACAGGAAATTGTATCTGAGATACGAAATGAAAATTCTGCTTTTAACACAACTTGGGATGAAGTTATTTTTTTGTTTGAAGACATTTTGAACAACCAAGACCCCCAGAACGAGTTCTACCTTGATGACCCAGCCAAAGAGTTATACCTTGGAGATCCACAAAATCCTGAAAAAGAGTTTTACCATGATGATACTTGTTGTGAGTTATCAAAACAAAACCCACTGAACAAGTTCTACCTTGATGAGCCAGAATACAAGTCATACATTGGAGACCCACAAATTTCTGAAAATTGGGAAAGGAGAGTTCTCCCTGATGGTCCGCAGTTATACTATGTGAGACACATCATAGAAACCCTAAAAAATTGGGCAAGGAGAGTTCTCCCTGATGGTCCGCAGTTATACTATGTGAGACACATCATAGAAACCCTAAAAAATTGGGCAAGGAGAGTTCTCCCTGATGGTCCGCAGTTATACTATGTGAGACACATCATAGAAACCCTAAAAAATTGTGAAATGGGAATTCTCCCTGATGGTCCGCAGTTATACTATGTGAGACACATCATAGAAACCCTAAAAAATTGGGAAAGGGAAGTTTTCCCTGATGGTCCGCAGTTATACTATGTGAGACTTATCACGGAAACCCCCAATATTTCTGAAAATTGTGGTTTTACCTTGGGGACTTGGAAAGATGGTTATATTTTTGGAGACTCGGAATGGGGGTTTTGTTTTGATGACTCGGAATGTGATACCTATCTTGGAGGCTCAACAGGAATGTGGTTATACCTTGGGAACTTGGAAAGTTGGTTTTATTTTGGAGACTCTACCTGTGGGGTTCCTCTTGGAGACTCTTTGGATTCTAAAGCAATGAACAATGTTCTTTATTTAATGACGCTTGATTTAAGCAATATCAAGAAAGTTCGAGGAAGAAAATGCTGGAAAATTCTTTCTTCCCATTTCTACTTCTTCAAACTTAAAAGCCTTGAAAGACAGAATTGGAGGAAGAGGAAAAAAAAAAAAAGAAATACGTATTTAAAAAAGAAGAAAAGAAAGATTATGTTAGGGTTTGGGTGGGATTTTGAATGTGAGGGTTAGGGATGGGGTTGGGTTAGGGTTGGGATTTTGAATGTGAGGGTTAGGGTTGGGGTTGGGTTAGGGATGGGATTGGGTTAGGGTTGGGATTTTGAATGTGAGGGTTAGGGATGGGTTGGGTTAGGGATGGGGTTGGGTTAGGGATGGGGTTGGGTTAGGGTTGGGGTTGGGTTAGGGATGGGGTTGGGTTAGGGATGGGGTTGGGTTAGGGATGGGGTTGGGTTAGGGATGGGGTTGGGTTAGGGATGGGGTTGGGTTAGGGATGGGTTGGGTTAGGGATGGGTTTGGGTTAGAGATGGGGTTGGGTTAGGGCTTGGGTTGGGTTAGGGTTTGTATATTATTATGACTCACTCGCACATACACACACACACAAAAGTTAAGCCCCAACTAAAAAGTTGTGGGATTCTGTGTTTGGGGTTCACAGATTTAAAAACGTATCCCCATTATACACACACAAAAGTTAAGCCCCAACTAAAAAGTTGTGGGATTCTGTGTTTGGGGTTCACAGATTTAAAAACGTATCCCCATTATACACACACAAAAGTTAAGCCCCAACTAAAAAGTTGTGGGATTCTGTGTTTGGGGTTCACAGATTTAAAAACGTATCCCCATTATACACACACAAAAGTTAAGCCCCAACTAAAAAGTTGTGGGATTCTGTGTTTGGGGTTCACAGATTTAAAAACGTATCCCCATTATACACACACAAAAGTTAAGCCCCAACTAAAAAGTTGTGGGATTCTGTGTTTGGGGTTCACAGATTTAAAAACGTATCCCCATTATACACACACAAAAGTTAAGCCCCAACTAAAAAGTTGTGGGATTCTGTGTTTGGGGTTCACAGATTTAAAAACGTATCCCCATTACATTTTATTTATTTATTTATTATTTTCAAGGGTATTATCTGCTTACTTGTGTTTTTTGTAATTCTTGTGAGTAAAATGAACCCAAGATTTCTTCTCCATTTAAATCATATAATTTGTAGGTCCAAGGGACTGTATCCATTACATCAATGATTTTAAATAATTCACGAGTCCATTTTTGTGTATAACCTTTCTCAAAATGACTTTTCCATTTGTATATTCTTACAATATCACCAACTTTAAACTTGGGCTTTCTCAAATTAATCTCCTTTTCATATTCTAATTTTGTAAATGTTTCTGATGGTTTTGATTGTGTTGATGAATGAACTGTATTATTGTAATTATCTACAATATCCTGAATTAAATACACCCATTTTTGAGAACCGAGTTGTGTGAATTTTTTATATAATTTCTCTTTTAAAGTACGATTAAAACGCTCAATAACAACTGCCTTTCCTTCATTAAAGGTGCTGTATAATTTAATACCCTTCCCCTTAAGAAATTTCATGAATATTTTGTTATAGAACTCTGTTCCCTCATCAGTCCATAACTTCTTTGGTTTCCTTTTATCCCGATCAAATATTAGCTTAAAGGCTAACATTAAAGTATCACCCCTTTTATTTTTTAAAGGGACAACCCAGGCAAATCTACTCCTCAAATCAATAACGGTTAAAGCATACCTGTATCCCCTGTCATTATTCAATTCAATTAAATCAGCGGACCATATGTGGTCAGTGTATTTAGAATAAACCTTCCTTCTTTTAAACTTTGTGATTATAGGTTTGTGTAATTCTTCAGCCAAAAGCTCCTCAGTCTTGATGACATCATTAGAGCCTAATAGTTTTTTGAGGAATAACCAAGACCAAGTTTCAATTTAGCATTTATCAAATTTCTCACAATAAACCTATCAACTTTCTCTCTCAACGTTGGATTTTGTATCAAAGACAAATTATACAACATTTCGCTGTCGGCTTTATGTTTTTCAGTCAACGTAGTGGTTTTCCCATAAGCAATATCATGCTTCATACACACTTCGTCAACCCTATTTGTAGGTTTAGACCAAGGTTTAGGATTGTCAGCCTCATCTAATCTTTTATCCAAGTTTGTTCCTGGACCACAGAAAGAATACCCTGGAAGGTGTAATTCCCCTGGAATTCCAGTTGTTGTAAATTTACTTCCTGACAGAAACTTTTGTATGTCTCCTCCTCTTTTAGGAGAGATGAATTGGCACTTTTTAGAGCCACATACTTGACATATTCCTTTTTGATAAACTCTATTATTTTTAGCTTTAACATAAGAGATATTTTTAGATTTAGTTTTCTTTTTACATTTGAGACAATAACTCATATTTATTTATCAGAAAAATTCCGACAGAGTATCAAAACCTTTTTGGTTTTCAACATATACATTTCAATCTTTATTTTTAAAACATAAAGAATCCTAAGGAATGCCTTCACTCTCTCCTCCATTTATTTACAAATAAAAACTAACTAAAGTCAATGACACCAACATCATCAATCACATAATCTTTTCCTTCTTCTTCTTCTTCTTCTTCACCACTTTCTCGTTTAAATCTCCTCCCTGAAATTGAAGACATTGACGTTCTTATTTTTGAAACCATTATCTTCATAAGAGTTGTTAATTCTTTAATTTCCTCTTCGGTGCGTTGAGATTGATTTATTTGCTTTAATACACTCAATCTTTTATGAATCTCAATGATTTCCATCTTTTTATATTTTTCCTCCCTCTCTCTTTGCTCCCTCTCCTCCTCCTCCATTTTCTCCCTCTCCTCCTTCTCCTTTTTCTCCCTTTTCTCCCTTTCCTCCTTCTCCCTTTTCTCCCTTTCCTCCTTCTCATTTTTCTCCCTCTCCTCCTTCTCCTCCTTTTTCTCCCTCTCCTCCTTCTCCTCCCTCTCCCTTTCCTCCTTCTCCTTTTTCTCTCTTTCCTCCTTCTCTTCTTCAACTCCTTCCTCATCCCTTGCTACCCTTGAGTTTGAACCCCAATGAATATTATACATATACTCATCTGGATTTTGAGATATTCTTGTATCTATAATTATTTTTCTCATAATAGGATACCAATAAGATTTGTTGACGATTTCTAAAAGAGTTTTATATTTCATAACTTTGAGAAGTTCATTTTTATTTAATATTTTAAACAAGTCTCTATTTGTGGGTTTAACAATATCAGTATAAGGCCAGTTTTTAATGACAAAATTCCCATGTATATGCTCCAAATCATAAGGTATGTAATACCGAGCACCCTTTTCTTGTAGGTATCCTTGAATACAAAAATTATAATTCTCTTGTAGTCTTCTTCCTGCCATTTATGTATCAGAAATATATGTGAGATTAATATTATGACAGGTAATACCACCCCATCTTCCCACTACCAAATCGGTTTGTATTCCTCGGCTTTCTATCCTTATCTCATTACCTTCCTTCTTTGTCATGCGAACCATCGCTATACTATCATATATTTTTCTTTTCTTAAAATCACGTATTTGTTGTTTACTAATTGTACTTCCACATAAATCCTTATCCTCACCAAGTGGATAATATTCTTCTTTACGAGACTGATTTAAATCATGTAGGTCTTCTATGTTTATTGAAAAAGACCAATTATACCCTAAATCAGGCATATCATACCCCCATTTATTAATTCGCATATTAACTAAATGTCCTTCTTTATAAAATTTAATTGTAAGCAGGTAGTTAAATTCAATGAGGAAAGGTGTATGGTCAGTATAACCAGGTGTTGTGGTTGTAAATTTTACTTGTTTCACAAAACGTGCTGTTTTCTTTAAAGATATATATTGTGATAAATCACTGAATCTAATCAAGTCATTCGCATCTGTAGGGTTTGGATAATTGATTAATTTATAAGTATTCTTCATATTAATATTTTTACTTACACTATATTTTTGTCGTTCAGCCTGTGCCTTTGTATAATAATTTGATAAATCAATATCCTGAGAGGATTTTCCAAAGATAGAACCATCTTTTCCAACATAGGTCATTTATATTAGATAAAAAATGATATCATAAAAATTTTCATTATTGTTGAGTTTAAATAATACATATAAACATAATTGGCCACAACATTTAGAATTAATTTCTTGAACTTGGAATGTTTGATAAACACCATTCTGTAAGAATTGTATTACTTCAACAGGTGGTGGCATACCATAACTATCAAAATAATATTTATCCTGACTATTATGAATACAAACCCAATGAGAACCATTCTGTGTGTCTAAATTCATAATAATATTCTTTGTATTCTTATTTATATGTGTTAATTCATCTCTCATACAAATAACCACATTATCAATTTTTAGTGTTTTACAATACTTAGCTAGTTCTATATTTGACGTTGTATTCTTTCCAAATTGTTTAAACCATTTATCCATTTATTTATGAGAAAGATACAATCCATTACCCCGTTTAGTTAGTTTAACACCCGCTTGAGCGATAGAGGAAAGCATATCTCCAACCAACAATCTAGCTTTATCAGGTAGACTTTCAAGTTTTTGAGCAAAATCTACAATTACACCACTTCCACTAATTTGTTTCTCCAACTCCTTGTTATGTCTTTCCAATTCTTTTTGAGCTTTTAGTTGTGCCTTCCTTTCGTTAGCAGTTTTTACCGCTGCTGAAATACCACCAGTCAATGCTCCCGCCGCACTTAAACCAGCAAATAAAGGAATTAGAAACGGGAGAAATCCTCCTCTTGACTCGTCTATTGAATATTTCTTTAACATAGGTTTCGTCATTTTAATTTTAAGTGATCCAACATCATTTAGTGTTTTTACTTGTGTGTGTGTGAGTAAAACATCAATTCTTACAGCTCCTTTTCTTTGAATTGTATTAACATTAATAATACAAGGCTTTTGATTTTGAATACAAGATGTTAATTTATTAAGATTGATTTGATTAACATATACCCCAACCATTTATTTATGAGAAAAAACCTATGTGATATTAATCATAACACCATTATCTGTATTAATCTGTAATTCTGTTTCCTCCAAAAGCAAACAATATGCATTAACCTCTTCACTCTCCCCTCTTTCAATGTATAGAGAAGTATCCACTCGATTAGACTTTATAGTTTCCTTTTGAGAACTCAGGTCAATTGCGTAGATTGTATAAAGTTTTTGAAACGCAACCATATCCAAAATAGGATCATTATTACCATTACTTTCACACACCTTTTGGTAGGACTTGTAGGCTTCCGCATAATCATTTTTTTCCCAATCAATTTCCAATCTATCTCGCGGATAAAATGTGCCATCAAGAGAAACCCGAAGTTGTTTCACCTTTGCATTATCACTCAGGGCATTATTCTTATTAGTACCGTCCTCTCCATCTGGTTTTTTAAAAATGAGCCAGAGGTATCGTGGCTTTCCTTGAAGAACACCTAAATTCCAAGTGTAGGTAGTGTGTTCCAGTTTAACGTGTTGACATCTTCTTTTAAGGTATGATACATTTAGCGGTTTCTTTGAGTTAAGTCTTCTATTTAACATCTCTTCCGTTTTAAGATTAGGAGTATATTCACTGATATACCAACACAAATCATTAATAACAAATTTATTATTTTCTCCAAAAGCATTTTCATCCCCAAAAAGCAATCTATTTACATTATCATTCCTTTGTAGTTGAAATCTAATTTTAAGCCCATACAAAACTTTATCATAATCACAAAATCCAAATATACCTTTCAGAGGTACTGCTACGGTAAAACTATTCTCAGCTTTTGCGTCATCATTATACATTGACTTCCTTTGACTATAACCAGGGTCTGCGTTTGTACCCGTTGACATATCAGGAATAAAACCTTCAACAGCTCCCTTACCCATTCTATCACTAAACGAATATAGTGTAAATTTCATCATTTCAGATGTAGCAGAGACATAATCAACCGCTTCAACCTCTTGTGTTCCAATATACAGGCGGACACTGTCAAACATTTTCCAGAAGAAATCATTTACGAGTGTAGCATTAGTATTATTCGCAGCCTTAGTGAATTTAAATTTACACAGCAAGAAACTATCAGCTATATTCAAGTAAGTTTGTTGATTATTTATTTCAAAACTTTTTGTTCCGTTTGAATTCCAGTCTGTTCCTGTTATAGCATTTACCTTAAAATAGTCTTCCTTTTTAGTGGAGTTTGAAATGATAATCGTATCATCCAAATCATAGATACTATCAATCGCTTCCATACTTGTATTTATATAGCATTAAAATTGTTGAAACCCTGACCCAAGTATTTTAATGATTTTTTGTCGTTCTTGTGAAGATAGTTGAGTTTTACCTTTTTTTATTTCTTTGATTGCTTGTAATTTATGAGACTCCTTTTGAGCATCTTTTATACTCTTTATAGCACCCGCAACGGAGCCCACGGCAGAAGCAGTTGAACCAATTAGGTCTTTATGTTTAAGGATGGTTGAACCAATACCCATTAGAGTATCAATTATCCCATCTCCTTTATTTCGAAATTGATGACCCACACCCCGTTGTCTCTTAGGTTTATAGTACCCTTTACCCACATACCTTGTATAGTCTGGTGAAAGGAACATGCCCTCCCCTGTAATTATTTTATATTTTCCCAACTCGTGTTTTCTTACAATAACCATTATTTATTTATTGAAAAACTTCACGTAGGTGAATTCTGATGGATATAATTTCATCATTAAAGGATATCATACGATTATCTTGGTCGGTTATCCTAAAATTTACTCTGTATATGGTTTTTCCTGACACAGGTAAATAGACAAGATTTTTTGGTTCCATATTAAATTTATAACCAATCGGGGTTGAGTATGCACTGAATGAAAATATTGTATTTGTTCTTATTCCATCGTTATAAGCACCATCAATCAAATCACAATGAATTAATACTGAATTTATACCGGAGGATATTTGGATAACATTATCACTGTAAAACGTCCCGTTATTTTCAATCTTTTTTGAAGAGAAACCCAATAGCTCTCTAAACGAATTTTCAATCGTGAAATCAACTTTATAATTATTTTTAAGTTTAATAGTTGATTTTGAAGTGTGTTTTTGAATATCTATTACAATATTTTTTGGTTCATCACCTTTTTCTTTCATAAGGCGAGAGACTTCTGAAGATATTTGAGAAATCTCGTAAGCTCCAGGTGAAACGGTTATAGTTTTATATCCACTTCCTGGATTATAACTAAACTTGTTGTTTTTCTCTGTGATATTAAAAAGGGTATTGTAAGTTTCCATTGACAACAAAGATGCCTCATATGAGGTAAGGGGGTCAAGTTGTAGTGGGTAAGGGAATGAAGCTGTGTAATCGCTCGTTGTGAAATTAAAACTAAGAATTGTGCTTCTCATCTTATTTAATATCTAATAAAATATCTTTGTATTGACATTTATTAATTATTTTCATGTTCATCAACTGATCTAAAATGGCTGAGGATTCATTAAAACAATTGTTGTTTCCAGCCTTCTTACTACCTAACAACAATAATAGCCTATTAACTAATTGTGATGGGTCATTTGGAAGAAAACTAACACCCGAACCAAGCTTACTTAAAGCATCAATAATATGTTTCTCCTTCTCATTCTTCTTACTTTTACCAGCAACAGAAACTCCATAATCAAGTGCATTTAGCAACTCAATATATACCCTATCTTCCTCTCTTTCCATATCAAGTGGTTCCTCAAAATATTTTGAACCGCTGAATCCGGGGTTTGTTAGAAGAAACATTAATCTTGGAGTTAATTTAACATTTGGTTGAGTAGAACTCAAGAACATCAATTCATCATTAAATATCAATACCTTTTCTTCCACAAGATGAAACACTGCTGGTTCTTCTGTTGGAATGAGACCTGCTCTGGTTTTTGAACCCGCCGAATATTCATTGTTTTGAAGAGCTTCCACAACATAATTAGGGGGTTGATTTACCTCCTCAAGTTTCCGAAATAATCCCTCGTCATCATATTCTAATTCACCAAGTTCTTGTTTTGTTATCTGACTAAAATCTTTGAGCATTTGAAGTTTTTTCGGAGTAAATTCTACCGTGGGAACTGTAGGTGAGTGTTGAGTTTTCAAAAGTGGTTTAAAGAATTTCTCTTGTTTTCTTTCAAAGGCTTCTTCACCAGTTAGTTTCTGTCTCCGTTTCTTCTTTATCTCTTCCTGTTGTTTAACAACTTTTGAAACTAATTGTTGATGTTCCTTAAACTTTCTTTCTCTTTCTTCGGTATTCATTTTCTGTATTTATTTATTGAAAAATATCATTTAGTATCTCATCTTGTTTCACAACAATATATTTATATTTTCCAATCGTGTGTTTCATATAATTTTCAAATTCTTTTTTACTACATAACGTAGAGCAATTATCTCTCCAAAAATTATTTACATCTATTGAATTTAACTTAAATAAAATAAAAGTATTGGCATTGTTTCTTATTGAGCGTCGAGGGAGTTGAAAATATGATTGACTAAGATATATACAATTACAAGAAGAATGTCTCCCTCTTGTATAGTAGCTATCCATTACTGTTTGGTTTCTCTCATTAACACAATCATCAAAGATGACGAGGTTCTTTTTTGATTTATCTAAATCTTGAGGTGAAGGTATATCATCCGTATTATCACTGAGAATACAAGTTATGGGTTTCGATTTTGATTTCTGTGTATCACAAAATAATTGTATTATATCTTCAATATTATAATCATTCAGTTTGTTTTGAAGTTTAAATAAACCGATAATGTCTTCCTTTTTAAGACCTGCATTAAAACCCTGTGAGAGTAGTTGATACTCGGGTTGAAAACTTGACTTTGTAAAAATTATTAAATTATCATAATCTAAAAAATTAGGACCAAGGAGCATCTTTAAAAGTAAACAGGTTTTCCCACATCCGCTTGAACCAACTATTAGACATCTCAATGAATTTGGAATGTTTTTATGGTTATTAAATTTTATCTTATTTTCCCAAACGGGTAAAAAATCATTCATTTATATATTTGGAAAACAAGTCATCCAACTTTTTTTGAGCTATTTTAGAAACTCTATATTTTATCCTGAGTTCGGGTTTAATTTCAAAATAATTCATTATTTTATTTATGTAGTATCTTGTATTAACATTTCCATTAAAATTATTTTGAATAATAAATATCATTAAACCCTTATACATTTCCTCAATACAAAGAGTCTCTTTCCTTGTAAGAAATGGTGTATTATCACCATAATGCTTAACATTCATCTCTCTTATTAATCTTGTAAAGTAATTCATTTTTGGTTCTAATTTAAAAGAGTTATATGTTTTTTTATATTTCTTATTATCATTAATTAGAATATAATCACAGAATAAACATTGTTTATATGAATCCTCATCATTAAGCCCCACTCTATCACAAGCCGGACAATTCTCTAATTTATCATATGGAGAGTCTGGAAATTCTAAATATCCTTCAGAACTTATCATATTTATGTGGTAAATTTTTACTTAAACTAAACGCAAGTTTATTCATTAATAAATACAATGTTTCAAAGCACAAAAGACAAATTTCAATCAATCTCTACTTCGGTGGAAGATATAGAAAAATATGTCAAAGATGTTAAATTGAACAAAGATAAATATGGAAATTTTTGGGAAAACCAGTTATGGAAAATAACATGAGCCCCTCTATTTCATTTAAAGGAAGAGCTCTAACTATACCTGGAAAGACATCCATTAAAGTAAATCTAACAAAGTTTCTCCTCTACTCCTGGCAATTTATTCAAAGCTTGAAAAAGTGATTGACCACGATACTTTGAAAAAGAATGATAAGACCATTAATAATTCTAGAGGAGACATTTGTATTTTCTTTAATAATCCAAAGGGTGTAGATCTAAGTAAAATGAATGATGTTAATATTTCTGGTGAAATGTCATTTCGTTCTATGATAGTTAGAGATTATTTAAAGATAACTTTTGATATAAAAATTGTAGAGATTGAATCTGTTAATGAAAGAAAGTATATAGATATTGATGGGAATATTTTTCTTGCTAATTAAATATGAGTCAATACAGCAGTGAAGATTTTACTATTTCATTGAACTCAGACGATAGTGATGATAGTATTTCATTGAACTTGGACGATGGTGATGATAGTATTTCATTGAACACAGATGATAGTTATGATACTAATAGTTTGTGCTCAAATGATAGTTATGAGAGTAGCTTTATTGATGACTCTGAGTATGATTCTGAGTATTCATGTGATAGTTATGACTTAGATGATTCTGAGTGAAAAAGTGTTTTAGTTTAAGCACAGCGATATATATAAAACGGAGCTGTAAAGCTCAAAAGTGTTTTATTTTAAGCACAGTGATATATATAAAACACCACGTTTTCTCACGCTATAAATATGGTTTATTGTGATACTTGCGAGAAGGAAGTAAAAATATTATAAACAACATATTCTCACCGCAAAACATACATACAACATTTTAAACAAACTTTCCCCTCTTCCACCTGAAACAAAACACTGTTCTACATGTAATAAAAATATCCTCAAGAAAGGCTTCAAAATACATCTTAAAACAAATCTACATTTATCAAATTTTATCACAACTAAAAAACTCTGATGGAGCATTCAAAGGACATATTAAAATAAGAGTCTTTAACTTCAAACCTCCTGAACCAGAGTCTATAGTTGATGCTGTAGAAATAGTTAAACCTGCTGTTCAAACGTTGATTGAAAAAACACTAAAGGAAATGAAACCACTTAAATTTTATATGGGAGTAAAATTAGAAATGACAAAGGATGAAGGAGTTATAGATGCACCATACATGAGAACTGAGCCACACTTTATATCTTCATATCAAGATTTTAAAACATCAGGAGTCTATGATGAACTTATTAAACAAGAGCAAGATGTGGATAATTCAATCGTAGGAAGTGGATTCAATATAGGAAAAATTATTTACATAGACATTCATATTCTTAAATCAGATCCTCTAAAAGCTTCTTCTTACATTGATTTACCCAGTGTTATCAAAAATAGAAAAGCAGTTATCAATATCAAAAATAAAGACAATAAATGTTTTCTCTGGTCTATTTTAGCACACTTACATCCTCCACATTTTCATGATGAAAGAGTATCTCATTATAAAAAATATGAGAATACATTAAATACGAAAGATCTAAAGTTTCCGATGACTTTAAATGATATTCCTAAATTTGAAAAGATGAATAATTTATCAGTTAATGTTTATGGTCTAACAGAAACAAACAACATTCAGGTTTTAAAGCTTTCTGACAATTGTAAACAAACTCATATTAATCTTCTATATTTTAATTCAGACGAAAATTCACATTATACATACATCAAAGATATTGCTAAATTAATAAAACCACAAGTCTGTAAGAGAACAAATAAAATATATATTTGTTTGCGTTGTCTTAACTTCTTCAATTCACAAGAAAGATTAGATAAACATTCAAATTATTGTGGCGAACATAAATCAACGGTAATCAATATGCCTAAAGAAGGCTCAAAGATCACATTCAAAGATGAAAATAAAAAGATCAAACATCCATTTGTTATATATGCTGATTTTGAAAGTATTTTAGAAAAAATTGATACTGCTTCTCAAGATCCAAAAGAATCATACACAAATAAATATCAAAAACATACTCCTTGTGGTTTTTGTTATTATATCAAATCATCCGTTGGTGATAAATATAACAAGTTAGAGATGTATAGAGGCTCAAATACCCCAGAGGAGTTTGTGAAACGACTAGAAAAAGACTGTGTTCGATTAACCAAGATAATGAGAGAAACCAATAAACCAATGTCCTTAACAAGTAAAGAAAAAAGGGAATTTATAAAAAACAATGTCTGTCATATTTGTGAGGAGAAAATTGGTAAAGGTCTAAAGGTTAGAGACCATTGTCATCTCACTGGTAAATATAGAGGTCCGGCTCATCAAAGTTGTAATATTAATTATCAACTCCCCTCTTTCATTCCTGTCTTTCTTCATAACAACGCTCATTATGATACACATCTATTTATCAAGGAACTCTCAAAGACTTCTGGAAGTATCTCAGCAATTCCAAACACGGATCAGAAATACATTTCATTCACAAAAACAATTCACACATCTCCTATTACTCATATCAGATTTCTTGATACATTTAAATTCATGGCAAGTCCATTGGTTAACTTGGTTCAAAATCTAAAAGAGTTTCCATGTCTTTCAGAGTATTTTTTAGATAAAGATTTTCTAACACAAAAGGGAATTTACCCCTATGACTATATGGACTCATTTGAGAGATTCAATGAAACACAACTTCCTTCAAAAGAAAATTTCTATAACAAATTAAATAATAGTCATATATCTGATAAAGATTATGTACACGCACAAAATGTTTGGGAAAAATATAACATCAAGAATCTTGGCGAGTATCACGATTTGTATCTCAAAACTGATGTGCTTTTATTGGCCGATGTATTTGAAGCCTTTAGATCTGTTTGTCGCACTGGATATGGATTGGATCCTGCTCACTACTACACAGCACCTGGATTGGCCTGGAGTGCGATGTTGAAAATGACAAAACAAGATTTGGATTTGATAACCGATGTTGATATGCTTTTGATGATTGAAAAGGCAAAAAGAGGTGGAATTTCACAAGTCTGCTCGAGTAGATACGCAAAAGCAAATAACAAATATCTTCCAAATTATGATCCAACGAAAGAGAGTTCTTACTTGATGTACTATGACGCGAACAACCTGTATGGCTGGGCAATGTCTCAGGCTCTTCCTTATGGAAAACTTAGATGGGTAAAGGAAAAAGACTACAAAAACGTTTTACAAGATGTATGTATCTCTACACAAAAAGAATTGGATGAAGAAAAAGTTGGTTATTATTTTGAAATTGATTTAAAATATCCAGAGGAACTCCATAACCTACACAAAGATCTCCCATTTGCTTGTGAGAAAGAAAGTCCAAAGAAAGAATGGTTGAGTGATTATCAACGATCGTTTGATATAGGTGAATCAACAGAAAAATTACTTACTACATTATATAACAAGAAAAATTATGTTCTACACCAAAGAAATTTGCGACAATATTTATCAAAAGGTCTAAGAGTAGAGAAGATCCATAGGGTTCTAAAGTTCAATCAAAGTCATTGGTTAAAGGGGTACATTGATTTTAATACACAAAGAAGAACAGAGTCAAAAACAGATTTTGAGAAAGACTTTTATAAATTGATGAATAATGCGGTCTTTGGTAAGACTATGGAGAATGTGAGGAAAAGACAAAATATCAGACTATCAACATCTTGGGAACAAGCATCAAAATTAATTAATAGACCGAGTTTTACTCGAGCTGAGGTCTTTACTGAGAACTTTTGTGCGATCCATTTGATTAAAGAGAGTATTGAAATGAACAAACCTATTTATATTGGAACAACAATTCTTGATTTATCAAAGTCATTAATGTATGATTACTTTTATAATAACTTGAGGAAGAAATATCAAAATGATGTTAATCTACTTTATATGGATACAGATAGTTTTATTTTGAAAATTAATACCAACGATGTTTATTCAGACATGAAAAGAGACATTAATATCTATGACACGAGTAATTACAGTCCAGAGAGTGAGTTGTTCTCTTCTAAAAATAAAAAGGTGATTGGAAAGTTCAAGGATGAATTAGGAGGAAATGTTATGAGTGAATTTGTGGGATTGAGGTCAAAGGCTTATGCTTATAAATACATTGTGAATAACGTTGAAAAGACTGATAAGAAGTTAAAAGGTGTAAAGAAAAATGTTATTAAAGAAACAATAAACTTTAAGGATTATTATAACTGTTTAACAACAAAGAAAGAAGAGTTTAGAAAGATTAATGGAATAAGAAGTTATAAACATCAATTATATTCAGAAGAGATAAATAAGAAAGCATTGGGGGCTTTTGATGATAAGAGGTTTATTTTAGAAAATGGAATTGATAGTCTCCCTTATGGTTATATAAGTATATAAGTGATAAGATATATATATAAGTGATAAGATATATATAAGTGATAAGATATACATAAGTGATAAGATATATATAAGTGATAAGATATATATAAGTGATAAGTTAAAAAGGGGGGGGGGGGGTGGGGATTTTAACGGGCTACCGCCGCCTTTTTTACTATTATATAAATGATAGAACCAAGTATCAACCAGACTAAAGAGTGGAGGTGTAATCAACCTTGGTATATAAATGGAAAACATAATGAATGTGAAAAATATCAAATAGGTATAATTGAAAAGGCAACTGGTAAAAAAGTTCACAAAACAAATAAGAGAATTAATTTAAATACCGGTGAATTGGGTAAAAAAGATGGAAATATTTTTGAGTGGACGGAAAACTTTGATGGTTGTCAGGAAAATATATACTTTAATTTAAAAATGGTATGTGGCACTGGAGGCGCTCAAATAAGAACATTGAGGGAGGTTTACCATTTTATCTTAGCTCAGTTAAAATATCTTAATAAAGAACCAAACTCAAACATATTTTTTGTTAATATATTAGATGGTGAAGAGAGTTGTAGGAGAATTAAATTATTTCCCACGCATAAACAAATATTTGTAGGGTCGTTGTTTGAGTGGGTTATATTCACCAGATGATATTAAGAGTAAAAGGTTAAAAGGTTCATAAGGTCAGAAGGATCACAGGTGTTTAAGTGGTCTAATGAATAAGGATAACATGTCAAAAGGTTAGAAGGTTCGTAAAGAACAGGGTGAGAGAAATAGAGGTCTTTAGGGGCAATGAGGGAGGGAAAGAATTAATATGGAAGTGAATGGGTCAAAGATTAATCTGCCAGATGATATGTAGAAGAAGGATGATAGGTCTATAAGAGAAAACAAATATTTGTAGTGTTTGAGTGGTCTAATGAACAACATTAAGGATAGGTACTACAGACAAAAGGTTCATAAAGATGAGGGTGGGAGAAATGGAGGTGTTTATGATTTTTGAAAAAGACAAGGGGGTAAATGACATTAGATAGGGATTTCCCATGTTAAACGGAGGTGTCCCAGAAGCAACATTATTACACTACTTGTGTTAGTGTTGAAAAACCACTTTTCGCACTTGTGTTGGTGCAGGAAACCACTTTTGCACTTGTGTTGGTGCAGGAAACCACTTTTGCACTTGTATTCGTGTGGAAAAACCACTTTTCGCACTTGTGTTAGTGTTGAAAAACCACTTTTCGCACTTGTGTTAGTGTTGAAAAACCACTTTTCGCACCTGTGTTGGTGCAGGAAACCACTTTTGCACTTGTATTAGTGTGGAAAAAACACTTTTCGCACCTGTGTTAGTGTTGAAAAACCACTTTTCGCACTTGTGTTAGTGTTGAAAAACCACTTTTCGCACTTGTGTTAGTGTTGAAAAACCACTTTTCGCACTTGTGTTGGTGCAGGAAACCACTTTTGCACTTGTATTAGTGTGGAAAAAACACTTTTCGCACTTGTGTTCGTGTTGAAAAACCACTTTTCGCACTTGTGTTAGTGTTGAAAAACCACTTTTCGCACTTGTGTTGGTGCAGGAAACCACTTTTGCACTTGTATTAGTGTGGAAAAACCACTTTTCGCACTTGTGTTAGTGTTGAAAAACCACTTTTTGCACTTGAGTTAGTGTTGAAAAACCACTTTTCGCACTTGTGTTGGTGCAGGAAACCACTTTTGCACTTGTATTAGTGTGGAAAAAACACTTTTTGCACTTGTGATAGTGTTGAAAAACCACTTTTCGCACTTGTGTTAGTTTTGAAAAACCACTTTTCGCACTTGTGTTAGTGTTGAAAAACCACTTTTCGCACTTGTGTTGGTGCAGGAAACCACTTTTGCACTTGTATTAGTGTGGAAAAACCACTTTTCGCACTTGTGTTAGTGTTGAAAAACCACTTTTCGCACTTGTGTTAGTGTTGAAAAACCACTTTTCACACTCGTGTTAGTGTTGAAAAACCACTTTTCGCACTTGTGTTGGTGCAGGAAACCACTTTTGCACTTGTATTTGTGTGGAAAAACCACTTTTCGCACTTGTGTTAGTGTTGAAAAACCACTTTTCGCACTTGTGTTAGTGTTGAAAAACCACTTTTCGCACTTGTGTTGGTGCAGGAAACCACTTTTGCACTTGTATTAGTGTGGAAAAAACACTTTTTGCACTTGTGATAGTGTTGAAAAACCACTTTTCGCACTTGTGTTAGTGTTGAAAAACCACTTTTCGCACTTGTGTTGGTGCAGGAAACCACTTTTGCACTTGTATTAGTGTGGAAAAACCACTTTTTGCACTTGTGTTAGTGTTGAAAAACCACTTTTCGCACTTGTGTTAGTGTTGAAAAACCACTTTTCGCACTTGTGTTAGTGTTGAAAAACCACTTTTCGCACTTGTGTTGGTGCAGGAAACCACTTTTGCACTTGTATTAGTGTGGAAAAAACACTTTTCGCACTTGTGTTAGTGTTGATAAACCACTTTTCGCACTTGTGTTAGTGTTGAAAAACCACTTTTCGCACTTGTGTTGGTGCAGGAAACCACTTTTGCACTTGTATTAGTGTGGAAAAACACTTTTTGCACTTGTGATAGTGATGAAAAACCAATTTTCGCACTTGTGTTAGTGTTGAAAAACCACTTTTCGCACTTGTGTTAGTGTTGAAAAACTACTTTTCGCACATGTGTTGGTGCAGGAAACCACTTTTGCACTTGTATTAGTGTGGAAAAAACACTTTTTGCACTTGTGATAGTGTTAAAAAACCACTTTTCGCACTTGTGTTAGTGTTGAAAAACCACTTTTCGCACTTGTGTTGGTGCAGGAAACCACTTTTGCACTTGTATTAGTGTGGAAAAACCACTTTTCGCACTTGTGTTAGTGTTTAAAAACCACTTTTCGCACTTGTGTTAGTGTTGAAAAACCACTTTTCGCACTTGTGTTAGTGTTGAAAAACCACTTTTCGCACTTGTGTTGGTGCAGGAAACCACTTTTGCACTTGTATTAGTGTGGAAAAAACACTTTTTGCACTTGTGATAGCGTTGAAAAAACACTTTTCGCACTTGTGTTAGTGTTGAAAAACCACTTTTCGCACTTGTGTTAGTGTTGAAAAACCACTTTTCGCACTTGTGTTGGTGAAGGAAACCACTTTTGCACTTGTATTAGTGTGGAAAAACCACTTTTTTCACTTGTGATAGTGTTGAAAAACAACTTTTCGCACTTGTGTTAGTGTTGAAAAACCACTTTTCGCACTTGTGTTGGTGCAGGAAACCACTTTTGCACTTGTATTAGTGTGGAAAAGCCACTTTTCGCACTTGTGTTAGTGTTGAAAAACCACTTTTCGCACTTGTGTTAATGTTGAAAAACCACTTTTCGCACTTGTGTTGGTGCAGGATACCACATTTGCACTTGTATTAGTGTGGTAAAAACACTTTTTGCACTTGTGGGAGTGTTGAAAAACCACTTTTCGCACTTCTGTTAGTGTTGAAAAACCACTTTTCGCACTTGTGTTAGTGTTGAAAAACCACTTTTCGCACTTGTGTTGGTGCAGGAAACCACTTTTGCACTTGTATTAGTGTGGAAAAACCACTTTTCGCACTTGTGTTAGTGTTGAAAAACCACTTTTCGCACTTGTGTTAGTGTTGAAAAACCACTTTTCGCACTTGTGTTAGTGTTGAAAAACCACTTTTCACACTTGTGCTAGTGTTGAAAAACCACTTTTCGCACTTGTGTTGGTGCAGGAAACCACTTTTGCACTTGTATTAGTGTGGAAAAACCACTTTTCGCACTTGTGTTAGTGTTGAAAAACCACTTTTCGCACTTGTCTTAGTGTTGAAAAACCACTTTCGCACTTGTGTTGGTGCAGGAAACCACTTTTGCACTTGTATTAGTGTGGAAAAAACACTTTTTGCACTTGTGATAGTGTTGCAAAAACCACTTTTCGCACTTGTGTTCGTGTTGATAAACCACTTTTCGCACTTGTGTTCGTGTTGAAAAACCACTTTTCGCACTTGTGTTGGTGCAGGAAACCACTTTTGCACTTGTATTAGTGTGGAAAAAACACTTTTCGCACTTGTGTTAGTGTTGAAAAACCACTTTTCGCACTTGTGTTAGTGTTGAAAAACCACTTTTCGCACTTGTGTTGGTGCAGGAAACCACTTTTGCACTTGTATTAGTGTGGAAAAAACACTTTTTGCACTTGTGATAGTGTTGAAAAACCACTTTTCGCACTTGTGTTAGTGTTGAAAAACCACTTTTCGCACTTGTGTTAGTGTTGAAAAACCACTTTTTGCACTTGTGTTGGTGCAGGAAACCACTTTTGCATTTGTATTAGTGTGGAAAACCACTTTTCGCACTTGTGTTAGTGTTGAAAAACCACTTTTTACACTTGTGTTAGTGTTGAAAAACCACTTTTCGCACTTGTGTGGGTGCAGGAAACCACTTTTGCACTTGTATTAGTGTGGAAAAACCACTTTTCGCACTTGTGTTAGTGTTGAAAAACCACTTTTTGCACTTGTGTTAGTGTTGAAAAACCACTTTTCGCACTTGTGTTGGTGCAGGAAACCACTTTTGCACTTGTATTAGTGTGGAAAAAACACTTTTTGCACTTGTGATAGTGTTGAAAAACCACTTTTCGCACTTGTGTTAGTGTTGAAAAACCTCTTTTCGCACTTGTGTTAGTGTTGAAAAAACACTTTTCGCACTTGTGTTGGTGCAGGAAACCACTTTTCGCACTTGTGTTGGTGAAGGAAACCACTTTTGCACTTGTATTAGTGTGGAAAAACCACTTTTTTCACTTGTGATAGTGTTGAAAAACAACTTTTCGCACTTGTGTTAGTGTTGAAAAACCACTTTTCGCACTTGTGTTGGTGCAGGAAACCACTTTTGCACTTGTATTAGTGTGGAAAAGCCACTTTTCGCACTTGTGTTAGTGTTGAAAAACCACTTTTCGCACTTGTGTTAATGTTGAAAAACCACTTTTCGCACTTGTGTTGGTGCAGGATACCACATTTGCACTTGTATTAGTGTGGAAAAAACACTTTTTGCACTTGTGGGAGTGTTGAAAAACCACTTTTCGCACTTCTGTTAGTGTTGAAAAACCACTTTTCGCACTTGTGTTAGTGTTGAAAAACCACTTTTCGCACTTGTGTTGGTGCAGGAAACCACTTTTGCACTTGTATTAGTGTGGAAAAACCACTTTTCGCACTTGTGTTAGTGTTGAAAAACCACTTTTCGCACTTGTGTTTGTGTTGAAAAACCACTTTTCGCACTTGTGTTGGTGCAGGAAACCACTTTTGCACTTGTATTAGTGTGGAAAAACCACTTTTCGCACTTGTGTTAGTGTTGAAAAACCACTTTTCGCACTTGTGTTAGTGTTGAAAAACCACTTTTCGCACTTGTGTTGGTGCAGGAAACCACTTTTGCACTTGTGTTGGTGCAGGAAACCACTTTTGCACTTGTATTCGTGTGGAAAAACCACTTTTCGCACTTGTGTTAGTGTTGAAAAACCACTTTTCGCACTTGTGTTAGTGTTGAAAAACCACTTTTCGCACTTGTGTTAGTGTTGAAAAACCACTTTTCGCACCTGTGTTGGTGCAGGAAACCACTTTTGCACTTGTATTAGTGTGGAAAAAACACTTTTCGCACCTGTGTTAGTGTTGAAAAACAACTTTTCGCACTTGTGTTAGTGTTGAAAAACCACTTTTCGCACTTGTGTTGGTGCAGGAAACCACTTTTGCACTTGTATTAGTGTGGAAAAGCCACTTTTCGCACTTGTGTTAGTGTTGAAAAACCACTTTTCGCACTTGTGTTAATGTTGAAAAACCACTTTTCGCACTTGTGTTGGTGCAGAATACCACATTTGCACTTGTATTAGTGTGGAAAAAACACTTTTTGCACTTGTGGGAGTGTTGAAAAACCACTTTTCGCACTTCTGTTAGTGTTGAAAAACCACTTTTCGCACTTGTGTTAGTGTTGAAAAACCACTTTTCGCACTTGTGTTGGTGCAGGAAACCACTTTTGCACTTGTATTAGTGTGGAAAAACCACTTTTCGCACTTGTGTTAGTGTTGAAAAACCACTTTTCGCACTTGTGTTAGTGTTGAAAAACCACTTTTCGCACTTGTGTTGGTGCAGGAAACCACTTTTGCACTTGTATTAGTGTGGAAAAACCACTTTTCGCACTTGTGTTATTGTTGAAAAACCACTTTTCGCACTTGTGTTAGTGTTGAAAAACCACTTTTCGCACTTGTGTTGGTGCAGGAAACCACTTTTGCACTTGTGTTGGTGCAGGAAACCACTTTTGCACTTGTATTCGTGTGGAAAAACCACTTTTCGCACTTGTGTTAGTGTTGAAAAACCACTTTTCGCACTTGTGTTAGTGTTGAAAAACCACTTTTCGCACTTGTGTTAGTGTTGAAAAACCACTTTTCGCACCTGTGTTGGTGCAGGAAACCACTTTTGCACTTGTATTAGTGTGGAAAAAACACTTTTCGCACCTGTGTTAGTGTTGAAAAACCACTTTTCGCACTTGTGTTAGTGTTGAAAAACCACTTTTCGCACTTGTGTTAGTGTTGAAAAACCACTTTTCGCACTTGTGTTGGTGCAGGAAACCACTTTTGCACTTGTATTAGTGTGGAAAAAACACTTTTCGCACTTGTGTTCGTGTTGAAAAACCACTTTTCGCACTTGTGTTAGTGTTGAAAAACCACTTTTCGCACTTGTGTTGGTGCAGGAAACCACTTTTGCACTTGTATTAGTGTGGAAAAACCACTTTTCGCACTTGTGTTAGTGTTGAAAAACCACTTTTTGCACTTGAGTTAGTGTTGAAAAACCACTTTTCGCACTTGTGTTGGTGCAGGAAACCACTTTTGCACTTGTATTAGTGTGGAAAAAACACTTTTTGCACTTGTGATAGTGTTGAAAAACCACTTTTCGCACTTGTGTTAGTTTTGAAAAACCACTTTTCGCACTTGTGTTAGTGTTGAAAAACCACTTTTCGCACTTGTGTTGGTGCAGGAAACCACTTTTGCACTTGTATTAGTGTGGAAAAACCACTTTTCGCACTTGTGTTAGTGTTGAAAAACCACTTTTCGCACTTGTGTTAGTGTTGAAAAACCACTTTTCACACTCGTGTTAGTGTTGAAAAACCACTTTTCGCACTTGTGTTGGTGCAGGAAACCACTTTTGCACTTGTATTTGTGTGGAAAAACCACTTTTCGCACTTGTGTTAGTGTTGAAAAACCACTTTTCGCACTTGTGTTAGTGTTGAAAAACCACTTTTCGCACTTGTGTTGGTGCAGGAAACCACTGTTGCACTTGTATTAGTGTGGAAAAAACACTTTTTGCACTTGTGATAGTGTTGAAAAACCACTTTTCGCACTTGTGTTAGTGTTGAAAAACCACTTTTCGCACTTGTGTTGGTGCAGGAAACCACTTTTGCACTTATATTAGTGTGGAAAAACCACTTTTTGCACTTGTGTTAGTGTTGAAAAACCACTTTTCGCACTTGTGTTAGTGTTGAAAAACCACTTTTCGCACTTGTGTTAGTGTTGAAAAACCACTTTTCGCACTTGTGTTGGTGCAGGAAACCACTTTTGCACTTGTATTAGTGTGGAAAAAACACTTTTCGCACTTGTGTTAGTGTTGATAAACCACTTTTCGCACTTGTGTTTGTGTTGAAAAACCACTTTTCGCACTTGTGTTGGTGCAGGAAACCACTTTTGCACTTGTATTAGTGTGGAAAAACACTTTTTGCACTTGTGATAGTGATGAAAAACCACTTTTCGCACTTGTGTTAGTGTTGAAAAACCACTTTTCGCACTTGTGTTAGTGTTGAAAAACCACTTTTCGCACATGTGTTGGTGCAGGAAACCACTTTTGCACTTGTATTAGTGTGGAAAAAACACTTTTTGCACTTGTGATAGTGTTAAAAAACCACTTTTCGCACTTTTGTTAGTGTTGAAAAACCACTTTTCGCACTTGTGTTGGTGCAGGAAACCACTTTTGCACTTGTATTAGTGTGGAAAAACCACTTTTCGCACTTGTGTTAGTGTTTAAAAACCACTTTTCGCACTTGTGTTAGTGTTGAAAAACCACTTTTCGCACTTGTGTTAGTGTTGAAAAACCACTTTTCGCACTTGTGTTGGTGCAGGAAACCACTTTTGCACTTGTATTAGTGTGGAAAAAACACTTTTTGCACTTGTGATAGCGTTGAAAAAACACTTTTTGCACTTGTGTTAGTGTTGAAAAACCACTTTTCGCACTTGTGTTAGTGTTGAAAAACCACTTTTCGCACTTGTGTTGGTGAAGGAAACCACTTTTGCACTTGTATTAGTGTGGAAAAACCACTTTTTTCACTTGTGATAGTGTTGAAAAACAACTTTTCGCACTTGTGTTAGTGTTGAAAAACCACTTTTCGCACTTGTGTTGGTGCAGGAAACCACTTTTGCACTTGTATTAGTGTGGAAAAGCCACTTTTCGCACTTGTGTTAGTGTTGAAAAACCACTTTTCGCACTTGTGTTAATGTTGAAAAACCACTTTTCGCACTTGTGTTGGTGCAGGATACCACATTTGCACTTGTATTAGTGTGCAAAAACACTTTTTGCACTTGTGGGAGTGTTGAAAAACCACTTTTCGCACTTCTGTTAGTGTTGAAAAACCACTTTTCGCACTTGTGTTAGTGTTGAAAAACCACTTTTCGCACTTGTGTTGGTGCAGGAAACCACTTTTGCACTTGTATTAGTGTGGAAAAACCACTTTTCGCACTTGTGTTAGTGTTGAAAAACCACTTTTCGCACTTGTGTTAGTGTTGAAAAACCACTTTTCGCACTTGTGTTAGTGTTGAAAAACCACTTTTCACACTTGTGCTAGTGTTGAAAAACCACTTTTCGCACTTGTGTTGGTGCAGGAAACCACTTTTGCACTTGTATTAGTGTGGAAAAACCACTTTTCGCACTTGTGTTAGTGTTGAAAAACCACTTTTCGCACTTGTGTTCGTGTTGAAAAACCACTTTTCGCACTTGTGTTGGTGCAGGAAACCACTTTTGCACTTGTATTAGTGTGGAAAAACCACTTTTCGCACTTGTGTTCGTGTTGATAAACCACTTTTCGCACTTGTGTTCGTGTTGAAAAACCACTTTTCGCACTTGTGTTGGTGCAGGAAACCACTTTTGCACTTGTATTAGTGTGGAAAAAACACTTTTCGCACTTGTGTTAGTGTTGAAAAACCACTTTTCGCACTTGTGTTAGTGTTGAAAAACCACTTTTCGCACTTGTGTTGGTGCAGGAAACCACTTTTGCACTTGTATTAGTGTGGAAAAAACACTTTTTGCACTTGTGATAGTGTTGAAAAACCACTTTTCGCACTTGTGTTAGTGTTGAAAAACCACTTTTCGCACTTGTGTTAGTGTTGAAAAACCACTTTTCGCACTTGTGTTGGTGCAGGAAACCACTTTTGCATTTGTATTTGTGTGGAAAACCACTTTTCGCACTTGTGTTAGTGTTGAAAAACCACTTTTTACACTTGTGTTAGTGTTGAAAAACCACTTTTCGCACTTGTGTGGGTGCAGGAAACCACTTTTGCACTTGTATTAGTGTGGAAAACCCACTTTTCGCACTTGTGTTAGTGTTGAAAAACCACTTTTTGCACTTGTGTTAGTGTTGAAAAACCACTTTTCGCACTTGTGTTGGTGCAGGAAACCACTTTTGCACTTGTATTAGTGTGGAAAAAACACTTTTTGCACTTGTGATAGTGTTGAAAAACCACTTTTCGCACTTGTGTTAGTGTTGAAAAACCTCTTTTCGCACTTGTGTTAGTGTTGAAAAAACACTTTTCGCACTTGTGTTGGTGCAGGAAACCACTTTTCGCACTTGTGTTGGTGAAGGAAACCACTTTTGCACTTGTATTAGTGTGGAAAAACCACTTTTTTCACTTGTGATAGTGTTGAAAAACAACTTTTCGCACTTGTGTTAGTGTTGAAAAACCACTTTTCGCACTTGTGTTGGTGCAGGAAACCACTTTTGCACTTGTATTAGTGTGGAAAAGCCACTTTTCGCACTTGTGTTAGTGTTGAAAAACCACTTTTCGCACTTGTGTTAATGTTGAAAAACCACTTTTCGCACTTGTGTTGGTGCAGGATACCACATTTGCACTTGTATTAGTGTGGAAAAAACACTTTTTGCACTTGTGGGAGTGTTGAAAAACCACTTTTCGCACTTCTGTTAGTGTTGAAAAACCACTTTTCGCACTTGTGTTAGTGTTGAAAAACCACTTTTCGCACTTGTGTTGGTGCAGGAAACCACTTTTGCACTTGTATTAGTGTGGAAAAACCACTTTTCGCACTTGTGTTAGTGTTGAAAAACCACTTTTCGCACTTGTGTTTGTGTTGAAAAACCACTTTTCGCACTTGTGTTGGTGCAGGAAACCACTTTTGCACTTGTATTAGTGTGGAAAAACCACTTTTCGCACTTGTGTTAGTGTTGAAAAACCACTTTTCGCACTTGTGTTAGTGTTGAAAAATCACTTTTCGCACTTGTGTTGGTGCAGGAAACCACTTTTGCACTTGTGTTGGTGCAGGAAACCACTTTTGCACTTGTATTAGTGTAGAAAAAACACTTTTCGCACCTGTGTTAGTGTTGAAAAACCACTTTTCGCACTTGTGTTAGTGTTGAAAAACCACTTTTCGCACTTGTGTTAGTGTTGAAAAACCACTTTTCGCACTTGTGTTGGTGCAGGAAACCACTTTTGCACTTGTATTAGTGTGGAAAAAACACTTTTCGCACTTGTGTTCGTGTTGAAAAACCACTTTTCGCACTTGTGTTAGTGTTGAAAAACCACTTTTCGCACTTGTGTTGGTGCAGGAAACCACTTTTGCACTTGTATTAGTGTGGAAAAAACCACTTTTCGCACTTGTGTTAGTGTTGAAAAACCACTTTTTGCACTTGAGTTAGTGTTGAAAAACCACTTTTCGCACTTGTGTTGGTGCAGGAAACCACTTTTGCACTTGTATTAGTGTGGAAAAAACACTTTTTGCACTTGTGATAGTGTTGAAAAACCACTTTTCGCACTTGTGTTCGTTTTGAAAAACCACTTTTCGCACTTGTGTTAGTGTTGAAAAAACACTTTTCGCACTTGTGTTGGTGCAGGAAACCACTTTTGCACTTGTATTAGTGTGGAAAAACCACTTTTCGCACTTGTGTTAGTGTTGAAAAACCACTTTTCGCACTTGTGTTAGTGTTGAAAAACCACTTTTCACACTCGTGTTAGTGTTGAAAAACCACTTTTCGCACTTGTGTTGGTGCAGGAAACCACTTTTGCACTTGTATTTGTGTGGAAAAACCACTTTTCGCACTTGTGTTAGTGTTGAAAAACCACTTTTCGCACTTGTGTTAGTGTTGAAAAACCACTTTTCGCACTTGTGTTGGTGCAGGAAACCACTTTTGCACTTGTATTAGTGTGGAAAAAACACTTTTTGCACTTGTGATAGTGTTGAAAAACCACTTTTCGCACTTGTGTTAGTGTTGAAAAACCACTTTTCGCACTTGTGTTAGTGTTGAAAAACCACTTTTCGCACTTGTGTTGGTGCAGGAAACCACTTTTGCACTTGTGTTAGTGTGGAAAAACCACTTTTCGCACTTGTGTTAGTGTTGAAAAACCACTTTTCGCACTTGTGATAGTGTTGAAAAACCACTTTTCGCACTTGTGTTAGTGTTGAAAAACCACTTTTCGCACTTGTGTTGGTGCAGGAAACCACTTTTGCACTTGTGTTAGTGTGGAAAAACCACTTTTCGCACTTTTGTTAGTGTTGAAATACCACTTTTCGCACTTGTGTTAGTGTTGAAAAACCACTTTTCGCACTTGGGTTGGTGCAGGAAAACACTTTTACACTTGTATTAGTGTTGAAAAACAACTTTTCGCACTTGTGTTAGTGTTGAAAATCCACTTTTCGCACTTGTGTTAGTGTTGAAAAACCACTTTTCGCACTTGTATTGGTGCAGGAAACCACTTTTGCACTTGTATTAGTGTTGAAAAACCACTTTTCGCACTTGTGTTAGTGTTGAAAAACCACTTTTCGCACTTGTGTTAGTGTTGAAAAACCACTTTTCGCACTTGTGTTGGTGCAGGAAACCACTTTTGCACTTGTGTTAGTGTGGAAAAAACACTTTTCACACTTGTGTTAGTGTTGAAAAACCACTTTTCGCACTTGTGTTAGTGTTGAAAAACCACTTTTCGCACTTGTGTTGGTACAGGAAACCACTTTTGCACTTGTATTAGTGTGGAAAAACACTTTTTGCACTTGTGATAGTGATGAAAAACCACTTTTCGCACTTGTGTTAGTGTTGAAAAACCACTTTTCGCACTTGTGTTGGTGCAGGAAACCACTTTTGCACTTGTATTAGTGTGGAAAAACCACTTTTCGCACTTGTGTTAGTGTTGAAAAACCACTTTTCGCACTTGTGTTAGTGTTGAAAAACCACTTTTCGCACCTGTGTTAGTGTTGAAAAACCACTTTTCGCACTTGTGTTGGTGCAGGAAACCACTTTTGCACTTGTATTAGTGTGGAAAAAACACTTTTCGCACTTGTGTTAGTGTTGAAAAACCACTTTTCGCGCTTGTGTTAGTGTTGAAAAACCACTTTTCGCACTTGTGTTGGTGCAGGAAACCACTTTTGCACTTGTATTAGTGTGGAAAAACACTTTTTGCACTTGTGATAGTGTTGAAAAACCACTTTTCGCACTTGTGTTAGTGTTGAAAAACCACTTTTCGCACTTGTGTTGGTGCAGGAAACCACTTTTGCACTTGTATTCGTGTGGAAAAACCACTTTTCGCACTTGTGTTAGTGTTGAAAAACCACTTTTCGCACTTGTGTTAGTGTTGAAAAACCACTTTTCGCACTTGTGTTGGTGCAGGAAACCACTTTTGCACTTGTGTTGGTGCAGGAAACCACTTTTGCACTTGTATTCGTGTGGAAAAACCACTTTTCGCACTTGTGTTAGTGTTGAAAAACCACTTTTCGCACTTGTGTTAGTGTTGAAAAACCACTTTTCGCACTTGTGTTAGTGTTGAAAAACCACTTTTCGCACCTGTGTTGGTGCAGGAAACCACTTTTGCACTTGTATTAGTGTGGAAAAAACACTTTTCGCACCTGTGTTAGTGTTGAAAAACCACTTTTCGCACTTTGTTAGTGTTGAAAAACCACTTTTCGCACTTGTGTTAGTGTTGAAAAACCACTTTTCGCACTTGTGTTGGTGCAGGAAACCACTTTTGCACTTGTATTAGTGTGGAAAAAACACTTTTCGCACTTGTGTTCGTGTTGAAAAACCACTTTTCGCACTTGTGTTAGTGTTGAAAAACCACTTTTCGCACTTGTGTTGGTGCAGGAAACCACTTTTGCACTTGTATTAGTGTGGAAAAACCACTTTTCGCACTTGTGTTAGTGTTGAAAAACCACTTTTTGCACTTGTGTTAGTGTTGAAAAACCACTTTTCGCACCTGTGTTAGTGTTGAAAAACCACTTTTCGCACTTGTGTTGGTGCAGGAAACCACTTTTGCACTTGTATTAGTGTGGAAAAAACACTTTTCGCACTTGTGTTAGTGTTGAAAAACCACTTTTCGCGCTTGTGTTAGTGTTGAAAAACCACTTTTCGCACTTGTGTTGGTGCAGGAAACCACTTTTGCACTTGTATTAGTGTGGAAAAAACACTTTTTGCACTTGTGATAGTGTTGAAAAACCACTTTTCGCATTTGTGTTAGTGTTGAAAAACCACTTTTCGCACTTGTGTTGGTGCAGGAAACCACTTTTGCACTTGTATTCGTGTGGAAAAACCACTTTTCGCACTTGTGTTAGTGTTGAAAAACCACTTTTCGCACTTGTGTTAGTGTTGAAAAACCACTTTTCGCACTTGTGTTGGTGCAGGAAACCACTTTTGCACTTGTGTTGGTGCAGGAAACCACTTTTGCACTTGTATTCGTGTGGAAAAACCACTTTTCGCACTTGTGTTAGTGTTGAAAAACCACTTTTCGCACTTGTGTTAGTGTTGAAAAACCACTTTTCGCACTTGTGTTAGTGTTGAAAAACCACTTTTCGCACCTGTGTTGGTGCAGGAAACCACTTTTGCACTTGTATTAGTGTGGAAAAAACACTTTTCGCACCTGTGTTAGTGTTGAAAAACCACTTTTCGCACTTGTGTTAGTGTTGAAAAACCACTTTTCGCACTTGTGTTAGTGTTGAAAAACCACTTTTCGCACTTGTGTTGGTGCAGGAAACCACTTTTGCACTTGTATTAGTGTGGAAAAAACACTTTTCGCACTTGTGTTCGTGTTGAAAAACCACTTTTCGCACTTGTGTTAGTGTTGAAAAACCACTTTTCGCACTTGTGTTGGTGCAGGAAACCACTTTTGCACTTGTATTAGTGTGGAAAAACCACTTTTCGCACTTGTGTTAGTGTTGAAAAACCACTTTTTGCACTTGAGTTAGTGTTGAAAAACCACTTTTCGCACTTGTGTTGGTGCAGGAAACCACTTTTGCACTTGTATTAGTGTGGAAAAAACACTTTTTGCACTTGTGATAGTGTTGAAAAACCACTTTTCGCACTTGTGTTAGTTTTGAAAAACCACTTTTCGCACTTGTGTTAGTGTTGAAAAACCACTTTTCGCACTTGTGTTGGTGCAGGAAACCACTTTTGCACTTGTATTAGTGTGGAAAAACCACTTTTCGCACTTGTGTTAGTGTTGAAAAACCACTTTTCGCACTTGTGTTAGTGTTGAAAAACCACTTTTCACACTCGTGTTAGTGTTGAAAAACCACTTTTCGCACTTGTGTTGGTGCAGGAAACCACTTTTGCACTTGTATTTGTGTGGAAAAACCACTTTTCGCACTTGTGTTAGTGTTGAAAAACCACTTTTCGCACTTGTGTTAGTGTTGAAAAACCACTTTTCGCACTTGTGTTGGTGCAGGAAACCACTTTTGCACTTGTATTAGTGTGGAAAAAACACTTTTTGCACTTGTGGTAGTGTTGAAAAACCACTTTTCGCACTTGTGTTAGTGTTGAAAAACCACTTTTCGCACTTGTGTTGGTGCAGGAAACCACTTTTGCACTTGTATTAGTGTGGAAAAACCACTTTTTGCACTTGTGTTAGTGTTGAAAAACCACTTTTCGCACTTGTGTTAGTGTTGAAAAACCACTTTTCGCACTTGTGTTAGTGTTGAAAAACCACTTTTCGCACTTGTGTTGGTGCAGGAAACCACTTTTGCACTTGTATTAGTGTGGAAAAAACACTTTTCGCACTTGTGTTAGTGTTGATAAACCACTTTTCGCACTTGTGTTAGTGTTGAAAAACCACTTTTCGCACTTGTGTTGGTGCAGGAAACCACTTTTGCACTTGTATTAGTGTGGAAAAACACTTTTTGCACTTGTGATAGTGATGAAAAACCACTTTTCGCACTTGTGTTAGTGTTGAAAAACCACTTTTCGCACTTGTGTTAGTGTTGAAAAACCACTTTTCGCACATGTGTTGGTGCAGGAAACCACTTTTGCACTTGTATTAGTGTGGAAAAAACACTTTTTGCACTTGTGATAGTGTTAAAAAACCACTTTTCGCACTTGTGTTAGTGTTGAAAAACCACTTTTCGCACTTGTGTTGGTGCAGGAAACCACTTTTGCACTTGTATTAGTGTGGAAAAACCACTTTTCGCACTTGTGTTAGTGTTTAAAAACCACTTTTCGCACTTGTGTTAGTGTTGAAAAACCACTTTTCGCACTTGTGTTAGTGTTGAAAAACCACTTTTCGCACTTGTGTTGGTGCAGGAAACCACTTTTGCACTTGTATTAGTGTGGAAAAAACACTTTTTGCACTTGTAATAGCGTTGAAAAAACACTTTTCGCACTTGTGTTAGTGTTGAAAAACCACTTTTCGCACTTGTGTTAGTGTTGAAAAACCACTTTTCGCACTTGTGTTGGTGAAGGAAACCACTTTTGCACTTGTATTAGTGTGGAAAAACCACTTTTCGCACTTGTGTTAGTGTTTAAAAACCACTTTTCGCACTTGTGTTAGTGTTGAAAAACCACTTTCGCACTTGTGTTAGTGTTGAAAAACCACTTTTCGCACTTGTGTTGGTGCAGGAAACCACTTTTGCACTTGTATTAGTGTGGAAAAAACACTTTTCGCACCTGTGTTAGTGTTGAAAAACCACTTTTCGCACTTGTGTTAGTGTTGAAAAACCACTTTTCGCACTTGTGTTAGTGTTGATAAACCACTTTTCGCACTTGTGTTGGTGCAGGAAACCACTTTTGCACTTGTATTAGTGTGGAAAAAACACTTTTCGCACTTGTGTTCGTGTTGAAAAACCACTTTTCGCACTTGTGTTAGTGTTGAAAAACCACTTTTCGCACTTGTGTTGGTGCAGGAAACCACTTTTGCACTTGTATTAGTGTGGAAAAACCACTTTTCGCACTTGTGTTAGTGTTGAAAAACCACTTTTTGCACTTGAGTTAGTGTTGAAAAACCACTTTTCACACTTGTGTTGGTGCAGGAAACCACTTTTGCACTTGTATTAGTGTGGAAAAAACACTTTTTGCACTTGTGATAGTGTTGAAAAACCACTTTTCGCACTTGTGTTAGTTTTGAAAAACCACTTTTCGCACTTGTGTTAGTGTTGAAAAACCACTTACCGCACTTGTGTTGGTGCAGGAAACCACTTTTGCACTTGTATTAGTGTGGAAAAACCACTTTTCGCACTTGTGTTAGTGTTGAAAAACCACTTTTCGCACTTGTGTTAGTGTTGAAAAACCACTTTTCACACTCGTGTTAGTGTTGAAAAACCACTTTTCGCACTTGTGTTGGTGCAGGAAACCACTTTTGCACTTGTATTTGTGTGGAAAAACCACTTTTCGCACTTGTGTTAGTGTTGAAAAACCACTTTTCGCACTTGTGTTAGTGTTGAAAAACCACTTTTCGCACTTGTGTTGGTGCAGGAAACCACTTTTGCACTTGTATTAGTGTGGAAAAAACACTTTTTGCACTTGTGATAGTGTTGAAAAACCACTTTTCGCACTTGTGTTAGTGTTGAAAAACCACTTTTCGCACTTGTGTTGGTGCAGGAAACCACTTTTGCACTTGTATTAGTGTGGAAAAACCACTTTTTGCACTTGTGTTAGTGTTGAAAAACCACTTTTCGCACTTGTGTTAGTGTTGAAAAACCACTTTTCGCACTTGTGTTAGTGTTGAAAAACCACTTTTCGCACTTGTGTTGGTGCAGGAAACCACTTTTGCACTTGTATTAGTGTGGAAAAAACACTTTTCGCACTTGTGTTAGTGTTGATAAACCACTTTTCGCACTTGTGTTAGTGTTGAAAAACCACTTTTCGCACTTGTGTTGGTGCAGGAAACCACTTTTGCACTTGTATTAGTGTGGAAAAACACTTTTTGCACTTGTGATAGTGATGAAAAACCACTTTTCGCACTTGTGTTAGTGTTGAAAAACCACTTTTCGCACTTGTGTTAGTGTTGAAAAACCACTTTTCGCACATGTGTTGGTGCTGGAAACCACTTTTGCACTTGTATTAGTGTGGAAAAAACACTCTTTGCACTTGTGATAGTGTTAAAAAACCACTTTTCGCACTTGTGTTAGTGTTGAAAAACCACTTTTCGCACTTGTGTTGGTGCAGGAAACCACTTTTGCACTTGTATTAGTGTGGAAAAAACACTTTTCGCACTTGTGTTAGTGTTTAAAAACCACTTTTCGCACTTGTGTTAGTGTTGAAAAACCACTTTTCGCACTTGTGTTAGTGTTGAAAAACCACTTTTCGCACTTGTGTTGGTGCAGGAAACCACTTTTGCACTTGTATTAGTGTGGAAAAAACACTTTTTGCACTTGTGATAGCGTTGAAAAAACACTTTTCGCACTTGTGTTAGTGTTGAAAAACCACTTTTCGCACTTGTGTTAGTGTTGAAAAACCACTTTTCGCACTTGTGTTGGTGAAGGAAACCACTTTTGCACTTGTATTAGTGTGGAAAAACCACTTTTTTCACTTGTGATAGTGTTGAAAAACAACTTTTCGCACTTGTGTTAGTGTTGAAAAACCACTTTTCGCACTTGTGTTGGTGCAGGAAACCACTTTTGCACTTGTATTAGTGTGGAAAAGCCACTTTTCGCACTTGTGTTAGTGTTGAAAAACCACTTTTCGCACTTGTATTAATGTTGAAAAGCCACTTTTCGCACTTGTGTTGGTGCAGGATACCACATTTGCACTTGTATTAGTGTGGAAAAAACACTTTTTGCACTTGTGGGAGTGTTGAAAAACCACTTTTCGCACTTCTGTTAGTGTTGAAAAACCACTTTTTGCACTTGTGTTAGTGTTGAAAAACCACTTTTCGCACTTGTGTTGGTGCAGGAAACCACTTTTGCAATTGTATTAGTGTGGAAAAACCACTTTTCGCACTTGTGTTAGTGTTGAAAAACCACTTTTCGCACTTGTGTTAGTGTTGAAAAACCACTTTTCGCACTTGTGTTAGTGTTGAAAAACCACTTTTCACACTTGTGCTAGTGTTGAAAAACCACTTTTCGCACTTGTGTTGGTGCAGGAAACCACTTTTGCACTTGTATTAGTGTGGAAAAACCACTTTTCGCACTTGTGTTAGTGTTGAAAAACCACTTTTCGCACTTGTCTTAGTGTTGAAAAACCACTTTCGCACTTGTGTTGGTGCAGGAAACCACTTTTGCACTTGTATTAGTGTGGAAAAAACACTTTTTGCACTTGTGATAGTGTTGCAAAAACCACTTTTCGCACTTGTGTTCGTGTTGATAAACCACTTTTCGCACTTGTGTTCGTGTTGAAAAACCACTTTTCGCACTTGTGTTGGTGCAGGAAACCACTTTTGCACTTGTATTAGTGTGGAAAAAACACTTTTCGCACTTGTGTTAGTGTTGAAAAACCACTTTTCGCACTTGTGTTAGTGTTGAAAAACCACTTTTCGCACTTGTGTTGGTGCAGGAAACCACTTTTGCACTTGTATTAGTGTGGAAAAAACACTTTTTGCACTTGTGATAGTGTTGAAAAACCACTTTTCGCACTTGTGTTAGTGTTGAAAAACCACTTTTCGCACTTGTGTTAGTGTTGAAAAACCACTTTTCGCACTTGTGTTGGTGCAGGAAACCACTTTTGCATTTGTATTAGTGTGGAAAACCACTTTTCGCACTTGTGTTAGTGTTGAAAAACCACTTTTTACACTTGTGTTAGTGTTGAAAAACCACTTTTCGCACTTGTGTGGGTGCAGGAAACCACTTTTGCACTTGTATTAGTGTGGAAAAACCACTTTTCGCACTTGTGTTAGTGTTGAAAAACCACTTTTTGCACTTGTGTTAGTGTTGAAAAACCACTTTTCGCACTTGTGTTGGTGCAGGAAACCACTTTTGCACTTGTATTAGTGTGGAAAAAACACTTTTTGCACTTGTGATAGTGTTGAAAAACCACTTTTCGCACTTGTGTTAGTGTTGAAAAACCTCTTTTCGCACTTGTGTTAGTGTTGAAAAAACACTTTTCGCACTTGTGTTGGTGCAGGAAACCACTTTTCGCACTTGTGTTGGTGAAGGAAACCACTTTTGCACTTGTATTAGTGTGGAAAAACCACTTTTTTCACTTGTGATAGTGTTGAAAAACAACTTTTCGCACTTGTGTTAGTGTTGAAAAACCACTTTTCGCACTTGTGTTGGTGCAGGAAACCACTTTTGCACTTGTATTAGTGTGGAAAAGCCACTTTTCGCACTTGTGTTAGTGTTGAAAAACCACTTTTCGCACTTGTGTTAATGTTGAAAAACCACTTTTCGCACTTGTGTTGGTGCAGGATACCACATTTGCACTTGTATTAGTGTGGAAAAAACACTTTTTGCACTTGTGGGAGTGTTGAAAAACCACTTTTCGCACTTCTGTTAGTGTTGAAAAACCACTTTTCGCACTTGTGTTAGTGTTGAAAAACCACTTTTCGCACTTGTGTTGGTGCAGGAAACCACTTTTGCACTTGTATTAGTGTGGAAAAACCACTTTTCGCACTTGTGTTAGTGTTGAAAAACCACTTTTCGCACTTGTGTTTGTGTTGAAAAACCACTTTTCGCACTTGTGTTGGTGCAGGAAACCACTTTTGCACTTGTATTAGTGTGGAAAAACCACTTTTCGCACTTGTGTTAGTGTTGAAAAACCACTTTTCGCACTTGTGTTAGTGTTGAAAAACCACTTTTCTCACTTGTGTTGGTGCAGGAAACCACTTTTGCACTTGTGTTGGTGCAGGAAACCACTTTTGCACTTGTATTCGTGTGGAAAAACCACTTTTCGCACTTGTGTTAGTGTTGAAAAACCACTTTTCGCACTTGTGTTAGTGTTGAAAAACCACTTTTCGCACTTGTGTTAGTGTTGAAAAACCACTTTTCGCACCTGTGTTGGTGCAGGAAACCACTTTTGCACTTGTATTAGTGTGGAAAAAACACTTTTCGCACCTGTGTTAGTGTTGAAAAACAACTTTTCGCACTTGTGTTAGTGTTGAAAAACCACTTTTCGCACTTGTGTTGGTGCAGGAAACCACTTTTGCACTTGTATTAGTGTGGAAAAGCCACTTTTCGCACTTGTGTTAGTGTTGAAAAACCACTTTTCGCACTTGTGTTAATGTTGAAAAACCACTTTTCGCACTTGTGTTGGTGCAGGATACCACATTTGCACTTGTATTAGTGTGGAAAAAACACTTTTTGCACTTGTGGGAGTGTTGAAAAACCACTTTTCGCACTTCTGTTAGTGTTGAAAAACCACTTTTCGCACTTGTGTTAGTGTTGAAAAACCACTTTTCGCACTTGTGTTGGTGCAGGAAACCACTTTTGCACTTGTATTAGTGTGGAAAAACCACTTTTCGCACTTGTGTTAGTGTTGAAAAACCACTTTTCGCACTTGTGTTAGTGTTGAAAAACCACTTTTCGCACTTGTGTTGGTGCAGGAAACCACTTTTGCACTTGTATTAGTGTGGAAAAACCACTTTTCGCACTTGTGTTAGTGTTGAAAAACCACTTTTCGCACTTGTGTTAGTGTTGAAAAACCACTTTTCGCACTTGTGTTGGTGCAGGAAACCACTTTTGCACTTGTGTTGGTGCAGGAAACCACTTATGCACTTGTATTCGTGTGGAAAAACCACTTTTCGCACTTGTGTTAGTGTTGAAAAACCACTTTTCGCACTTGTGTTAGTGTTGAAAAACCACTTTTCGCACTTGTGTTAGTGTTGAAAAACCACTTTTCGCACCTGTGTTGGTGCAGGAAACCACTTTTGCACTTGTATTAGTGTGGAAAAAACACTTTTCGCACCTGTGTTAGTGTTGAAAAACCACTTTTCGCACTTGTGTTAGTGTTGAAAAACCACTTTTCGCACTTGTGTTAGTGTTGAAAAACCACTTTTCGCACTTGTGTTGGTGCAGGAAACCACTTTTGCACTTGTATTAGTGTGGAAAAAACACTTTTCGCACTTGTGTTCGTGTTGAAAAACCACTTTTCGCACTTGTGTTAGTGTTGAAAAACCACTTTTCGCACTTGTGTTGGTGCAGGAAACCACTTTTGCACTTGTATTAGTGTGGAAAAACCACTTTTCGCACTTGTGTTAGTGTTGAAAAACCACTTTTTGCACTTGAGTTAGTGTTGAAAAACCACTTTTCGCACTTGTGTTGGTGCAGGAAACCACTTTTGCACTTGTATTAGTGTGGAAAAAACACTTTTTGCACTTGTGATAGTGTTGAAAAACCACTTTTCGCACTTGTGTTAGTTTTGAAAAACCACTTTTCGCACTTGTGTTAGTGTTGAAAAACCACTTTTCGCACTTGTGTTGGTGCAGGAAACCACTTTTGCACTTGTATTAGTGTGGAAAAACCACTTTTCGCACTTGTGTTAGTGTTGAAAAACCACTTTTCGCACTTGTGTTAGTGTTGAAAAACCACTTTTCACACTCGTGTTAGTGTTGAAAAACCACTTTTCGCACTTGTGTTGGTGCAGGAAACCACTTTTGCACTTGTATTTGTGTGGAAAACCACTTTTCGCACTTGTGTTAGTGTTGAAAAACCACTTTTCGCACTTGTGTTAGTGTTGAAAAACCAGTTTTCGCACTTGTGTTGGTGCAGGAAACCACTTTTGCACTTGTATTAGTGTGGAAAAAACACTTTTTGCACTTGTGATAGTGTTGAAAAACCACTTTTCGCACTTGTGTTAGTGTTGAAAAACCACTTTTCGCACTTGTGTTGGTGCAGGAAACCACTTTTGCACTTGTATTAGTGTGGAAAAACCACTTTTTGCACTTGTGTTAGTGTTGAAAAACCACTTTTCGCACTTGTGTTAGTGTTGAAAAACCACTTTTCGCACTTGTGTTAGTGTTGAAAAACCACTTTTCGCACTTGTGTTGGTGCAGGAAACCACTTTTGCACTTATATTAGTGTGGAAAAAACACTTTTCGCACTTGTGTTAGTGTTGATAAACCACTTTTCGCACTTGTGTTTGTGTTGAAAAACCACTTTTCGCACTTGTGTTGGTGCAGGAAACCACTTTTGCACTTGTATTAGTGTGGAAAAACACTTTTTGCACTTGTGATAGTGATGAAAAACCACTTTTCGCACTTGTGTTAGTGTTGAAAAACCACTTTTCGCACTTGTGTTAGTGTTGAAAAACCACTTTTCGCACATGTGTTGGTGCAGGAAACCACTTTTGCACTTGTATTAGTGTGGAAAAAACACTTTTTGCACTTGTGATAGTGTTAAAAAACCACTTTTCGCACTTGTGTTAGTGTTGAAAAACCACTTTTCGCACTTGTGTTGGTGCAGGAAACCACTTTTGCACTTGTATTAGTGTGGAAAAACCACTTTTCGCACTTGTGTTAGTGTTTAAAAACCACTTTTCGCACTTGTGTTAGTGTTGAAAAACCACTTTTCGCACTTGTGTTAGTGTTGAAAAACCACTTTTCGCACTTGTGTTGGTGCAGGAAACCACTTTTGCACTTGTATTAGTGTGGAAAAAACACTTTTTGCACTTGTGATAGCGTTGAAAAACACTTTTTGCACTTGTGTTAGTGTTGAAAAACCACTTTTCGCACTTGTGTTAGTGTTGAAAAACCACTTTTCGCACTTGTGTTGGTGAAGGAAACCACTTTTGCACTTGTATTAGTGTGGAAAAACCACTTTTTTCACTTGTGATAGTGTTGAAAAACAACTTTTCGCACTTCTGTTAGTGTTGAAAAACCACTTTTCGCACTTGTGTTGGTGCAGGAAACCACTTTTGCACTTGTATTAGTGTGGAAAAGCCACTTTTCGCACTTGTGTTAGTGTTGAAAAACCACTTTTCGCACTTGTGTTAATGTTGAAAAACCACTTTTCGCACTTGTGTTGGTGCAGGATACCACATTTGCACTTGTATTAGTGTGGAAAAAACACTTTTTGCACTTGTGGGAGTGTTGAAAAACCACTTTTCGCACTTCTGTTAGTGTTGAAAAACCACTTTTCGCACTTGTGTTAGTGTTGAAAAACCACTTTTCGCACTTGTGTTGGTGCAGGAAACCACTTTTGCACTTGTATTAGTGTGGAAAAACCACTTTTCGCACTTGTGTTAGTGTTGAAAAACCACTTTTCGCACTTGTGTTAGTGTTGAAAAACCACTTTTCGCACTTGTGTTCGTGTTGAAAAACCACTTTTCACACTTGTGCTAGTGTTGAAAAACCACTTTTCGCACTTGTGTTGGTGCAGGAAACCACTTTTGCACTTGTATTAGTGTGGAAAAACCACTTTTCGCACTTGTGTTAGTGTTGAAAAACCACTTTTCGCACTTGTGTTCGTGTTGAAAAAACACTTTTCGCACTTGTGTTGGTGCAGGAAACCACTTTTGCACTTGTATTAGTGTGGAAAAACCACTTTTCGCACTTGTGTTCGTGTTGATAAACCACTTTTCGCACTTGTGTTCGTGTTGAAAAACCACTTTTCGCACTTGTGTTGGTGCAGGAAACCACTTTTGCACTTGTATTAGTGTGGAAAAAACACTTTTCGCACTTGTGTTAGTGTTGAAAAACCACTTTTCGCACTTGTGTTAGTGTTGAAAAACCACTTTTCGCACTTGTGTTGGTGCAGGAAACCACTTTTGCACTTGTATTAGTGTGGAAAAAACACTTTTTGCACTTGTGATAGTGTTGAAAAACCACTTTTCGCACTTGTGTTAGTGTTGAAAAACCACTTTTCGCACTTGTGTTAGTGTTGAAAAACCACTTTTCGCACTTGTGTTGGTGAAGGAAACCACTTTTGCACTTGTATTAGTGTGGAAAAACCACTTTTTTCACTTGTGATAGTGTTGAAAAACAACTTTTCGCACTTGTGTTAGTGTTGAAAAACCACTTTTCGCACTTGTGTTGGTGCAGGAAACCACTTTTGCACTTGTATTAGTGTGGAAAAGCCACTTTTCGCACTTGTGTTAGTGTTGAAAAACCACTTTTCGCACTTGTGTTAATGTTGAAAAACCACTTTTCGCACTTGTGTTGGTGCAGGATACCACATTTGCACTTGTATTAGTGTGGAAAAAACACTTTTTGCACTTGTGGGAGTGTTGAAAAACCACTTTTCGCACTTCTGTTAGTGTTGAAAAACCACTTTTCGCACTTGTGTTGGTGCAGGAAACCACTTTTGCACTTGTATTAGTGTGGAAAAACCACTTTTCGCACTTGTGTTAGTGTTGAAAAACCACTTTTCGCACTTGTGTTAGTGTTGAAAAACCACTTTTCGCACTTGTGTTAGTGTTGAAAAACCACTTTTCACACTTGTGCTAGTGTTGAAAAACCACTTTTCGCACTTGTGTTGGTGCAGGAAACCACTTTTGCACTTGTATTAGTGTGGAAAAACCACTTTTCGCACTTGTGTTAGTGTTGAAAAAACACTTTTCGCACTTGTGTTCGTGTTGAAAAACCACTTTTCGCACTTGTGTTGGTGCAGGAAACCACTTTTGCACTTGTATTAGTGTGGAAAAACCACTTTTCGCACTTGTGTTCGTGATGATAAACCACTTTTCGCACTTGTGTTCGTGTTGAAAAACCACTTTTCGCACTTCTGTTGGTGCAGGAAACCACTTTTGCACTTGTATTAGTGTGGAAAAAACACTTTTCGCACTTGTGTTAGTGTTGAAAAACCACTTTTCGCACTTGTGTTAGTGTTGAAAAACCACTTTTCGCACTTGTGTTGGTGCAGGAAACCACTTTTGCACTTGTATTAGTGTGGAAAAAACACTTTTTGCACTTGTGATAGTGTTGAAAAACCACTTTTCGCACTTGTGTTAGTGTTGAAAAACCACTTTTCGCACTTGTGTTAGTGTTGAAAAACCACTTTTCGCACTTGTGTTGGTGCAGGAAACCACTTTTGCATTTGTATTAGTGTGGAAAACCACTTTTCGCACTTGTGTTAGTGTTGAAAAACCACTTTTTACACTTGTGTTAGTGTTGAAAAACCACTTTTCGCACTTGTGTGGGTGCAGGAAACCACTTTTGCACTTGTATTAGTGTGGAAAACCCACTTTTCGCACTTGTGTTAGTGTTGAAAAACCACTTTTTGCACTTGTGTTAGTGTTGAAAAACCACTTTTCGCACTTGTGTTGGTGCAGGAAACCACTTTTGCACTTGTATTAGTGTGGAAAAAACACTTTTTGCACTTGTGATAGTGTTGAAAAACCACTTTTCGCACTTGTGTTAGTGTTGAAAAACCTCTTTTCGCACTTGTGTTAGTGTTGAAAAAACACTTTTCGCACTTGTGTTGGTGCAGGAAACCACTTTTCGCACTTGTGTTGGTGAAGGAAACCACTTTTGCACTTGTATTAGTGTGGAAAAACCACTTTTTTCACTTGTGATAGTGTTGAAAAACAACTTTTCGCACTTGTGTTAGTGTTGAAAAACCACTTTTCGCACTTGTGTTGGTGCAGGAAACCACTTTTGCACTTGTATTAGTGTGGAAAAGCCACTTTTCGCACTTGTGTTAGTGTTGAAAAACCACTTTTCGCACTTGTGTTAATGTTGAAAAACCACTTTTCTCACTTGCGTTGGTGCAGGATACCACATTTGCACTTGTATTAGTGTGGAAAAAACACTTTTTGCACTTGTGGGAGTGTTGAAAAACCACTTTTCGCACTTCTGTTAGTGTTGAAAAACCACTTTTCGCACTTGTGTTAGTGTTGAAAAACCACTTTTCGCACTTGTGTTGGTGCAGGAAACCACTTTTGCACTTGTATTAGTGTGGAAAAACCACTTTTCGCACTTGTGTTAGTGTTGAAAAACCACTTTTCGCACTTGTGTTTGTGTTGAAAAACCACTTTTCGCACTTGTGTTGGTGCAGGAAACCACTTTTGCACTTGTATTAGTGTGGAAAAACCACTTTTCGCACTTGTGTTAGTGTTGAAAAACCACTTTTCGCGCTTGTGTTAGTGTTGAAAAACCACTTTTCGCACTTGTGTTGGTGCAGGAAACCACTTTTGCACTTGTGTTGGTGCAGGAAACCACTTTTGCACTTGTATTCGTGTGGAAAAACCACTTTTCGCACTTGTGTTAGTGTTGAAAAACCACTTTTCGCACTTGTGTTAGTGTTGAAAAACCACTTTTCGCACTTGTGTTAGTGTTGAAAAACCACTTTTCGCACCTGTGTTGGTGCAGGAAACCACTTTTGCACTTGTATTAGTGTGGAAAAAACACTTTTCGCACCTGTGTTAGTGTTGAAAAACCACTTTTCGCACTTGTGTTAGTGTTGAAAAACCACTTTTCGCACTTGTGTTAGTGTTGAAAAACCACTTTTCGCACTTGTGTTGGTGCAGGAAACCACTTTTGCACTTGTATTAGTGTGGAAAAAACACTTTTCGCACTTGTGTTCGTGTTGAAAAACCACTTTTCGCACTTGTGTTAGTGTTGAAAAACCACTTTTCGCACTTGTGTTGGTGCAGGAAACCACTTTTGCACTTGTATTAGTGTGGAAAAAACCACTTTTCGCACTTGTGTTAGTGTTGAAAAACCACTTTTTGCACTTGAGTTAGTGTTGAAAAACCACTTTTCGCACTTGTGTTGGTGCAGGAAACCACTTTTGCACTTGTATTAGTGTGGAAAAAACACTTTTTGCACTTGTGATAGTGTTGAAAAACCACTTTTCGCACTTGTGTTCGTTTTGAAAAACCACTTTTCGCACTTGTGTTAGTGTTGAAAAAACACTTTTCGCACTTGTGTTGGTGCAGGAAACCACTTTTGCACTTGTATTAGTGTGGAAAAACCACTTTTCGCACTTGTGTTAGTGTTGAAAAACCACTTTTCGCACTTGTGTTAGTGTTGAAAAACCACTTTTCACACTCGTGTTAGTGTTGAAAAACCACTTTTCGCACTTGTGTTGGTGCAGGAAACCACTTTTGCACTTGTATTTGTGTGGAAAAACCACTTTTCGCACTTGTGTTAGTGTTGAAAAACCACTTTTCGCACTTGTGTTAGTGTTGAAAAACCACTTTTCGCACTTGTGTTGGTGCAGGAAACCACTTTTGCACTTGTATTAGTGTGGAAAAAACACTTTTTGCACTTGTGATAGTGTTGAAAAACCACTTTTCGCACTTGTGTTAGTGTTGAAAAACCACTTTTCGCACTTGTGTTAGTGTTGAAAAACCACTTTTCGCACTTGTGTTGGTGCAGGAAACCACTTTTGCACTTGTGTTAGTGTGGAAAAACCACTTTTCGCACTTGTGTTAGTGTTGAAAAACCACTTTTCGCACTTGTGATAGTGTTGAAAAACCACTTTTCGCACTTGTGTTAGTGTTGAAAAACCACTTTTCGCACTTGTGTTGGTGCAGGAAACCACTTTTGCACTTGTGTTAGTGTGGAAAAACCACTTTTCGCACTTTTGTTAGTGTTGAAATACCACTTTTCGCACTTGTGTTAGTGTTGAAAAACCACTTTTCGCACTTGGGTTGGTGCAGGAAAACACTTTTACACTTGTATTAGTGTTGAAAAACAACTTTTCGCACTTGTGTTAGTGTTGAAAATCCACTTTTCGCACTTGTGTTAGTGTTGAAAAACCACTTTTCGCACTTGTATTGGTGCAGGAAACCACTTTTGCACTTGTATTAGTGTTGAAAAACCACTTTTCGCACTTGTGTTAGTGTTGAAAAACCACTTTTCGCACTTGTGTTAGTGTTGAAAAACCACTTTTCGCACTTGTGTTGGTGCAGGAAACCACTTTTGCACTTGTGTTAGTGTGGAAAAAACACTTTTCACACTTGTGTTAGTGTTGAAAAACCACTTTTCGCACTTGTGTTAGTGTTGAAAAACCACTTTTCGCACTTGTGTTGGTACAGGAAACCACTTTTGCACTTGTATTAGTGTGGAAAAACACTTTTTGCACTTGTGATAGTGATGAAAAACCACTTTTCGCACTTGTGTTAGTGTTGAAAAACCACTTTTCGCACTTGTGTTGGTGCAGGAAACCACTTTTGCACTTGTATTAGTGTGGAAAAACCACTTTTCGCACTTGTGTTAGTGTTGAAAAACCACTTTTCGCACTTGTGTTAGTGTTGAAAAACCACTTTTCGCACCTGTGTTAGTGTTGAAAAACCACTTTTCGCACTTGTGTTGGTGCAGGAAACCACTTTTGCACTTGTATTAGTGTGGAAAAAACACTTTTCGCACTTGTGTTAGTGTTGAAAAACCACTTTTCGCGCTTGTGTTAGTGTTGAAAAACCACTTTTCGCACTTGTGTTGGTGCAGGAAACCACTTTTGCACTTGTATTAGTGTGGAAAAACACTTTTTGCACTTGTGATAGTGTTGAAAAACCACTTTTCGCACTTGTGTTAGTGTTGAAAAACCACTTTTCGCACTTGTGTTGGTGCAGGAAACCACTTTTGCACTTGTATTCGTGTGGAAAACCCACTTTTCGCACTTGTGTTAGTGTTGAAAAACCACTTTTCGCACTTGTGTTAGTGTTGAAAAACCACTTTTCGCACTTGTGTTGGTGCAGGAAACCACTTTTGCACTTGTGTTGGTGCAGGAAACCACTTTTGCACTTGTATTCGTGTGGAAAAACCACTTTTCGCACTTGTGTTAGTGTTGAAAAACCACTTTTCGCACTTGTGTTAGTGTTGAAAAACCACTTTTCGCACTTGTGTTAGTGTTGAAAAACCACTTTTCGCACCTGTGTTGGTGCAGGAAACCACTTTTGCACTTGTATTAGTGTGGAAAAAATCCTTTCGCACCTGTGTTAGTGTTGAAAAACCACTTTTCGCACTTGTGTTAGTGTTGAAAAACCACTTTTCGCACTTGTGTTAGTGTTGAAAAACCACTTTTCGCACTTGTGTTGGTGCAGGAAACCACTTTTGCACTTGTATTAGTGTGGAAAAAACACTTTTCGCACTTGTATTCGTGTTGAAAAACCACTTTTCGCACTTGTGTTAGTGTTGAAAAACCACTTTTCGCACTTGTGTTGGTGCAGGAAACCACTTTTGCACTTGTATTAGTGTGGAAAAACCACTTTTCGCACTTGTGTTAGTGTTGAAAAACCACTTTTTGCACTTGAGTTAGTGTTGAAAAACCACTTTTCGCACTTGTGTTGGTGCAGGAAACCACTTTTGCACTTGTATTAGTGTGGAAAAAACACTTTTTGCACTTGTGATAGTGTTGAAAAACCACTTTTCGCACTTGTGTTAGTTTTGAAAAACCACTTTTCGCACTTGTGTTAGTGTTGAAAAACCACTTTTCGCACTTGTGTTGGTGCAGGAAACCACTTTTGCACTTGTATTAGTGTGGAAAAACCACTTTTCGCACTTGTGTTAGTGTTGAAAAACCACTTTTCGCACTTGTGTTAGTGTTGAAAAACCACTTTTCACACTCGTGTTAGTGTTGAAAAACCACTTTTCGCACTTGTGTTGGTGCAGGAAACCACTTTTGCACTTGTATTTGTGTGGAAAAACCACTTTTCGCACTTGTGTTAGTGTTGAAAAACCACTTTTCGCACTTGTGTTAGTGTTGAAAAACCACTTTTCGCACTTGTGTTGGTGCAGGAAACCACTTTTGCACTTGTATTAGTGTGGAAAAAACACTTTTTGCACTTGTGATAGTGTTGAAAAACCACTTTTCGCACTTGTGTTAGTGTTGAAAAACCACTTTTCGCACTTGTGTTGGTGCAGGAAACCACTTTTGCACTTGTATTAGTGTGGAAAACCCACTTTTCGCACTTGTGTTAGTGTTGAAAAACCACTTTTTGCACTTGTGTTAGTGTTGAAAAACCACTTTTCGCACTTGTGTTGGTGCAGGAAACCACTTTTGCACTTGTATTAGTGTGGAAAAAACACTTTTTGCACTTGTGATAGTGTTGAAAAACCACTTTTCGCACTTGTGTTAGTGTTGAAAAACCTCTTTTCGCACTTGTGTTAGTGTTGAAAAAACACTTTTCGCACTTGTGTTGGTGCAGGAAACCACTTTTCGCACTTGTGTTGGTGAAGGAAACCACTTTTGCACTTGTATTAGTGTGGAAAAACCACTTTTTTCACTTGTGATAGTGTTGAAAAACAACTTTTCGCACTTGTGTTAGTGTTGAAAAACCACTTTTCGCACTTGTGTTGGTGCAGGAAACCACTTTTGCACTTGTATTAGTGTGGAAAAGCCACTTTTCGCACTTGTGTTAGTGTTGAAAAACCACTTTTCGCACTTGTGTTAATGTTGAAAAACCACTTTTCGCACTTGCGTTGGTGCAGGATACCACATTTGCACTTGTATTAGTGTGGAAAAAACACTTTTTGCACTTGTGGGAGTGTTGAAAAACCACTTTTCGCACTTCTGTTAGTGTTGAAAAACCACTTTTCGCACTTGTGTTAGTGTTGAAAAACCACTTTTCGCACTTGTGTTGGTGCAGGAAACCACTTTTGCACTTGTATTAGTGTGGAAAAACCACTTTTCGCACTTGTGTTAGTGTTGAAAAACCACTTTTCGCACTTGTGTTTGTGTTGAAAAACCACTTTTCGCACTTGTGTTGGTGCAGGAAACCACTTTTGCACTTGTATTAGTGTGGAAAAACCACTTTTCGCACTTGTGTTCGTGATGATAAACCACTTTTCGCACTTGTGTTCGTGTTGAAAAACCACTTTTCGCACTTCTGTTGGTGCAGGAAACCACTTTTGCACTTGTATTAGTGTGGAAAAAACACTTTTCGCACTTGTGTTAGTGTTGAAAAACCACTTTTCGCACTTGTGTTAGTGTTGAAAAACCACTTTTCGCACTTGTGTTGGTGCAGGAAACCACTTTTGCACTTGTATTAGTGTGGAAAAAACACTTTTTGCACTTGTGATAGTGTTGAAAAACCACTTTTCGCACTTGTGTTAGTGTTGAAAAACCACTTTTCGCACTTGTGTTAGTGTTGAAAAACCACTTTTCGCACTTGTGTTGGTGCAGGAAACCACTTTTGCATTTGTATTAGTGTGGAAAACCACTTTTCGCACTTGTGTTAGTGTTGAAAAACCACTTTTTACACTTGTGTTAGTGTTGAAAAACCACTTTTCGCACTTGTGTGGGTGCAGGAAACCACTTTTGCACTTGTATTAGTGTGGAAAACCCACTTTTCGCACTTGTGTTAGTGTTGAAAAACCACTTTTTGCACTTGTGTTAGTGTTGAAAAACCACTTTTCGCACTTGTGTTGGTGCAGGAAACCACTTTTGCACTTGTATTAGTGTGGAAAAAACACTTTTTGCACTTGTGATAGTGTTGAAAAACCACTTTTCGCACTTGTGTTAGTGTTGAAAAACCTCTTTTCGCACTTGTGTTAGTGTTGAAAAAACACTTTTCGCACTTGTGTTGGTGCAGGAAACCACTTTTCGCACTTGTGTTGGTGAAGGAAACCACTTTTGCACTTGTATTAGTGTGGAAAAACCACTTTTTTCACTTGTGATAGTGTTGAAAAACAACTTTTCGCACTTGTGTTAGTGTTGAAAAACCACTTTTCGCACTTGTGTTGGTGCAGGAAACCACTTTTGCACTTGTATTAGTGTGGAAAAGCCACTTTTCGCACTTGTGTTAGTGTTGAAAAACCACTTTTCGCACTTGTGTTAATGTTGAAAAACCACTTTTCGCACTTGCGTTGGTGCAGGATACCACATTTGCACTTGTATTAGTGTGGAAAAAACACTTTTTGCACTTGTGGGAGTGTTGAAAAACCACTTTTCGCACTTCTGTTAGTGTTGAAAAACCACTTTTCGCACTTGTGTTAGTGTTGAAAAACCACTTTTCGCACTTGTGTTGGTGCAGGAAACCACTTTTGCACTTGTATTAGTGTGGAAAAACCACTTTTCGCACTTGTGTTAGTGTTGAAAAACCACTTTTCGCACTTGTGTTTGTGTTGAAAAACCACTTTTCGCACTTGTGTTGGTGCAGGAAACCACTTTTGCACTTGTATTAGTGTGGAAAAACCACTTTTCGCACTTGTGTTAGTGTTGAAAAACCACTTTTCGCGCTTGTGTTAGTGTTGA